>NC_139954.1:31991314-32266314 GCF_963454915.1 Gymnoscopelus microlampas
GTCCAGGAGGTTGTTCTGGTGGAGATACGAGGACAGTTGTTTGAACACAGCACGTTCGAGAGTTTTAGATAGGAAGGATAGAAGGGAAACCGGCCTGTAGTTCTTGACTTCAGAGGGGTCAAGTGTCGGTTTCTTGAGGAGGGGGGTGACTCTGGCAGTCTTGAAAGTAGAGGGAAAGTAACCAGATGTCAGAGAGGTGTTAATAAGGTGGGTTAAGAAGGGAAGAAGTTCAGGTGCAGTGGACTGCAGCAGAGGGGATGGGACAGGGTCCAGAGAGCATGAGGTGGGGCGGCTAGAGGTAACAAGGAGAAGGACCTCGTTAGGAGAAAGGGGAGAAAAGTGGGATAGAGAGGTGGAGGGGGGGGAGAGAGGAGTAGATGAAGCAAGAGAGGGGAGGGTGGAAGAGGGACGGGTGTGGGTAGTGCGCAGGGCACCAGCCGGGGGAGGAGGGAATGAGGATCGGATATCGTTCACCTTCTTGTCAAAGAAGTTGGCGAAATCGTCAGGGACGAGGAGGGAGGAGGGAGGAGGGGGAGGTGGTTGCAGGAGAGAGGAGAAAGTTTCAAAGAGTTTTTTAGGGTTAGAAGCAGAAGCCTGAATTTTAGTGCAGAAGAAAGCAGCTTTAGCAGCTGATAGAGAGGAGGAAAAGGTAGAAAGGAGAGATTGGAAGGTAAGAAGGTCCTCCGGGAGGTTGCCATTTCTCCATTTACGCTCAGCTGCTCTTAGGCTCCGTCTCTCAGTACGCACTGAGTCCGACAACCAGGGTGCAGGTGGAGTTTGGCGTGCAGGCCTGGTGGTGAGGGGACAGAGATGGTCCAGGGAAGAGGATAGAGTAGAGAAAAGAAGATCAGTGGCAGTATCGGGGGATAGTAGAGCAAAGGATTCGGGGGCAGGGAGAGCAGAGAGGACAGAGGAGGAAAGATCAGAGGAGGATAGTGAGCGAAGGTTGCGACGTGAGGAAATCATGTGGGTAGGGAGGGGCTGTGGGGGGGGGGAGGAGAGAGAGAGAGAGTAAGACATGAGGTAGTGATCAGAGAGTTTCTTACCCTTTTCACTGGGAGGAGGAGTGACGGACAGGTTAGCAGTAGAGCAGCCTCTGGTGAAGATCAGGTCCAGTTGGTTGCCCTTCTCGTGGGTAGGGGGAGATGGGGAAAGGACTAGGTCGAAGGCGGCGAGAAACGACAGTAGTGGGTCTAGCTGCTTCTCGGTCGGGAGGTTGAAGTCACCCAGAAGGATGATTCCAGAGCCGTCGACCGGGAAGTGAGAGACTAGATGGTCGAGTTCCTCCAGGAAGCCACCAGCAGAGCCCGGTGGGCGATAAACAACTGCAATGGTGAGCTTGACTGGATGAGAAACCGTGACCATGTGATATTCAAAAGAGTTAGGAGAGAATTGTGACAGTGAGACAGGAGAGTATTTCCATTTTCTGGAAATTAGCAGACCAGCACCACCACCTATCCGCACGCCTCTGGGAGTGTGAGAAAAGAGAACACATCTGACAGAGCCGCGGGTGTAGCAGTGTTTTCTGGTGGGATCCAAGTCTCAGTCAGGGCAAGGAAGTTAAGGGAGAGCCCGGATGCGTAGCCTGTGATGAAAGCAGCTTTGCCTTCCACCACAGCCGAGCGGCAATTCCAGAGCCCCCCTGTTACCACTTGCTCGACGTGAGTTGAAATAGTAGGATATATTAGATTAGCGGTCTCGCGACATCTGGGTGTAACCCAGTGTTTTTGCGACCGCCAGGAAGAGGAGAGGACAGGAATAGGGAGAAAGCACATTGTAGATCACTAAACATAAACACACTACTATATCTATCACACCCCTATATCTAGAAGAAGCACTCAATGGTCCAGGTCTTACGTTGACTAAGTCGCGCTTTGACAAAGTCGCCTGCAGCTGCCAGGTATTGAATATTCCCTCGTTAAAAACCTTTGACTCCAACATCTTAACAAAATGAAATAATAATGTTCACTCTGGCTTTGTCCAATGTTCCAATGTTGATTCTGGAAAGTTATACAAATTCGGGCATATTTTCGTAATGCCTAATTTGCATATTTAAATATACAATCTCAGATAACTTGTAATACGATAAATCATTGTCTTCATGTAAGTAATCAACTCAGGAAGTTTCATTATGATAACTCTTTTTTAAATTTTGTTATTTTTTCACCTGTCATGTATGTATGGTGAAAATAACAAAATGTGTGATAACCATGAAAAAGCTGCTCCTGTGGAAAGGTTATCACATATTTAATTACTCGTATTGACCCTATGAACAATTTAATATAGGTATGGTTTTGCCCACTCTTTCGATAATGAAATCTTGACTGGCTCATGGACTAATGTGCCTAATGTTATTAGGCATTTTTATTATTTTGAAAAAGAAAATAGTGAAAATAGCCGATACACATCGACAGGTTGTGAGCTTGTAAATCGGCTATTTTCACTATTTTAAAATGTTTTTCAAAACAATAAATGCCTAACAAGATTAGGGATAAGGGATAAGGCCAAGATGGGGCCCTTAACCCCTAACCCTAACTGCTCGCATCAAGCACTAAACATGACCATCTGAGCAGCGCAGCCATCAACGGGGTGTAGCAGAAACAGAATTTCCCCTGCGGATTAATAAAGGTCTACAAAACAAATCTACTAAATCTAACGTACCCATTATTGATTAGCTGCAGCTGTGTTGCTTACGTGTTTTGTATTAACCTGAACTGGAAAACAATCTACTAAATCAGCCTATGGTTTCATCGCCCTGGTTTAATTGTGTTTCACTTAGGCTTCCCTGGGATTCCATATAAAATGCCTCTGTCATCCATGGCAGAGTCGAGATAAGAACTCCTCCTGTACTCCACCTCAAGGGTCTATTCAGCTGGAAAACCGGTCAGATGTGCTGAGGAAACTGGAGCAACATGTCCGCTGATAGCCTGGAGCCCACAGCCAGTCCGGCACTGCTGCCCACAAAATTGGGTGGTTCCAGTGCTGGTCCTGGTTCAGGTCTGGACTCTGGAGGGCTGAATGGCACTACCTGCAGATCTGATTCCAGTGGACGACACCACTCGGCCTCCTGTGCAAACAGCTCCATGTCCGAAAGACAACATCCACATGAGATCAAAACCCTGATCATATAGGGACTCCATCATCAGGAAGTTGAAACAAGTTCAGCAACTACTTGTGTCCCAGCCAGGTACCAGTCTCTGTGACATAATCTCAATCACACATACACTGTATAGAGGACAAAGCCCTTGTGATCCTCGTAAATAGGGACAAATCTACATACAGGAGCAGTCTGAAATAGGAACAAATCTACATACAGGAGCAGTCTGAAATACTTTGTTCTGATTGAAGTCATCCGTCAGACACATGCATGTCTGGCCCCATCCCTTCCTGTGGCCACTGGCTACTCTTGCTGCACACCTGGTTCTTTTTGCCTACGCTGCCCATAATATTTCCTACACTGACAAAACTAGATTATAGTCTCAAATAGATTCAGGATCTAGTCTCTGCTCCTGATTCACCTGGCACAACAACCAGACAGGTACACTTGACCACCTGCTGTATAATTCAACAGTTCATTCATGAATCATGCAGTAAATTGTGTTTATGTATGGTGTTTTAAAATATTGTGGCCATGTACCTCTTTTGAATTTTGAGCACCTGCTCAAATGGTCTCTCTGACAGCCCTGCTGGAATGTATCCAACGCATGCTTCTGTTGCTGCGCATATAATTACCACGTATTGCATGAAAACGATCTGATTATTGTCTCCGTTATTATATAAGTTGTGTCTGCTCGTCTTTAATTGTCAGTGAAAAATCAGTGCCCTCAGAATGGGTGTGTAGCAATATCCCTTTAAGAGGAGGGCATAAAAGGGGTGACCAGGTTGGCGGCCTTCCTTTTGGCCCAAAGCCTGCATTTGAGTGTTTGGGGAGAGACTTGGAGGCTTGGGGTAATGGAGTTATTCAGCCTAACACTGGGTAAGGACACTGTGAACCAATGCTTCTGTAATTATTGTAGGCAATATGATGGCATGTTTTAACAAGTGGCATTCTACATCCCCTTTACAGAGTCCAGCAAGTGTGACCGTTTATGAGGGGGAGCTGGGACACTGCCGGATCTGTAAAGGCCAAGGGTAGGTGGATGGGTTTTTAATATCTTTGTTAGGCAAATTTATTTTCTGTGTTCCCAGAGAATAAAACAAACACCAAGACTCTATATTCTTCTACGCGTCTGCCCACCCTCTGACCATTATGACTTTTCTTCAGTCACCCTCAGTCTTACCAGAATATAAACCATCTCCCTCTGCTGGTGATTACATGCTCCCATCTTTCCAGATCAAACAGAATGTTGAGTAGACTGTACCAGATCCTCAGCCTGACTTGACTTTACTCTCCTCTGTTGGCCTGAAGTGACTTCTATTTCTCGCATTGCATCACATTTAACATCTAGCGGCTCTATTCTGGTTATGTCATAATAGGCAAAAAAAATAAATAGGCATATTGAACATTTGAAAAACAGCAGATCTATAAGCTCTTGTTGTGAGCTTGTAGCTATTTTTACTATGTGATATACAATGAAGTATAATAGGTTTAAGTGGTTAAAGGTCATACCCAAACAGCTACAATTTAGTTTTATGACAGATAACAGATACCATATCATAAAAATAGTAAAAAGAAAAACATCACTACTTTAAGTTGAATGATGAAAAAATGATTTTAGTAACTGGACTCAAGACTTTTGGACCCCTGGATATTAGTTATTAGATATTAGTTATTGATTTTAATAATTGTATGCCCTGCAAATGCCATGCTTGTGTCATGTATCTGATGATTGTCTCAGTAGTAATTGTATTCTCTCCTCTGGTGAATTTGTAGGTCTTCATTGTTGACAATAGATGGTTTTGACAACCATGTGCTGACATGTAGGAGTGCATCACTGCACACTCTGTCAGTGCAAAGGATCATCGATGTGCTTCTTATTCCACCCAGGTAGCTATTGCCCCCTCAGGGTTTCGATCAGGTTGAGAACATCTCAAAAAACAAGAGGAGATGTCTGTTAGTGTCCCTGTACACAGGCTCTCATTCAAATTGAAATTTGACAGGCAAAAGTTTGCTCTAAAAACTCACCTCAAACTTGTTTTAGAACCTGTTTTATGTGTGATCCTCAAAAGACGTTTCTCCATAGTAAGGTTAAGCAGTGGTGGGAAAAGTACACACATGTTTTACTTAAAGGGATATTTCACTTTAAAAAAAATGTTGGGTCATTTTATCGTCTACTCAGGCTTTTGTGAGCCCCCCAGACAGTTTTTAAGTTGCTTGATTCAGTATTTAGATATTTGATATTCATTTTATCAGACACGCCCCCTTCCTATACAAACCCATTATAACTTCAAACTCCATTTTTAACGTGTTAGATACATCAAAAACACCTGTCCTTGGTTCTGGTGACTCAACCTGCCCCCCTAATACATGAGGGGGCCGTGTTTTTTCTCTCATTGAATTTAATTTTTGTATTGTATTAAAACATTTTCATTTTCCAAAAAACATTAAAAATAAATTAAAAAGGTAATTGAAATTGAAAAATCGTGATTAAAATGGAGTTTGACGTTACAATGGGTTTGTATGGGAAGGGGGCTGATAAAATGAATATCAAATATCTAAATACTGAATCAAGCAACTTAAAACTGTCCGTGGTGCTCCCAAAAGCCTGAGTAGACGATAAAATGACCCAAATTTGTTTTGAAAGTGAAATATCCCTTTAAGTAAAAGTAGCAATACTGCGATATAGAAAATACTCTGTTACAAGTAAAAGTCCGGAATTCAAAAGTACTCATTATGCAAGATGTCCCATTTCAAGTTCTCAAAATGAATATAAATCTTTTGAAGCATAAGCAGATCTACAAGCTCACAGTGCGTAGCAAAGCGACGCGTTGTGAGCTTGTAGATCGGCTATTCTCAAATAGAGGAAATATATAGGGCTGAAAGTGGTTAATGTATGTTTTTTAATAATATTCAAAATCTACATGGTAACTAAAGTTTTCAAATAATTGTAGTGGAGTAAAAAGCACAATATTTGCCTCTGAGATGTAGTGGAGTAGAAGTAAGGGTTTTGAATATTGGAAATACTCCAGTAAAGTAAAAAAAAAATACCTCAATTGTACTTAAGTACAGTACTTGAGTAAATGTACTTAGTCACTATCCCCCACTGAGATTAAGAGATCAGTTAGAATCAGATTCACTTTATTGTCAAGTATGAGATTCAGACAGGAGTTTTTCCTCTGCCATCTGGTGCTATGACAGGCCAGCAGGACATTTAACAATAAATGTGAGACTTCTGGCAAGTGCAGTACAATGTATGTTAATAGCTATGTACTATTAGAGAAGTAGTGAATACCTGAGTGCCGTCTCATTATTAGAGGACTATTTTTAATAGTAATTCTTTATTCCATCTGAATTTTGCCATCTGATTTAGACATTGTATAGCTTATTATTGGATGTTAACTGAGTATATTTGATTTAATGTTTGAAATGACAGATGATATACAGTCAGCATTTAGTTGCTAAATATGCTTGTCATCTTAGTGTGAGCCCAAAGATAGGAGATTTTTGACACTGAAATTTTGTATACATATTTAAGATAATTTCCTCTTTATGTAAATAATGACGTGTTCATTTATTTGGTGCTCACTATGTTTTTGCAGATTACCATTGTCAAGCAGGCAGCTGTCAGTTCACCAGTACCACCTCTCAATGTCCACCAGGAGGCACCTCATTCATACTTTCACCACACGTGAGTGTCTGCTTTCTTCCCCTGTGCTATGCTGATGTTATTCAAAACATTGATACAATGAGTCATGATGCAATATCATGGCAGGTGTATTTATCATTAAAAGTGGGTTTTCTAAATGGGTGATTCATTGAGAACATCCAAGAGAAGGATTTCAGATGTGGTGGAGATGGTGCAGTCAATAAGGTTTTGAGAAAACAAAGCCTTAGTTACAGACTCAGACTATACTGCATGTTGATTTGTTTCAATAATGTTTGCGGCAGCACAACACACACACTGGCAATCCCTAGTAGTATCTAGAGACCAGCATGATTAGCTGATCATCAGCCAGAGAAGAATTGTAAATGTTAATATGTAGGTCACACATTGCTTGTGAATAACAACCCCCTTTGCCCCAATTCTACTTTTTTTTAAGCTGGTGTTCACTCCCCCACTTGCTCTGTGTGTTTATGAGAAATCAAGAGACACTGGTTGTTTTTCTTCTTTTCCACCAAATTATGTTTTTTATCCGTTTGATGAATTAAGACCCCAAGGTAATGGTTTTGAATTATTCAGCCAGTAAGGATTTTATACTCATTTGACAATGATTCTGTGAATAAATGTAGAGAGCATCTATGCCTACTGTAAGTTTTACTTATGGCGTTGTGTTTGCCATGAGAGCTTTGGAACCAGTAGGGAACCTCTAAGTTCAAGGTTCAAGGTGTTCTGTCACATGCACGTACAAAACAGCTTGTAGCAACGATACAAAATAAAATGAAATACAAATACATTCAAGTCAGAATCGCAGAATAGCATCTGTAAAATAGATCCCATAGTCTCACACACACACACACACACACACACACACACACACACACACACACACACACACACACACACACACACACACACACACACACACACACACACACACACACACACACACACACACACACACACAGAGAGAGAGAGATACTATAGAGAAGTGAATAGTTTGCTGAATGTGTACAATGTGCATTCACAATGATTTAACCAACTAAATGCTATATACTTTATTGGCAGGGTTCCCTCAAGGGTCTGACTTGGTCCCCTTCTTTATTCGCTTTATTCTCTTCACTGAAAAAAGGCAATCTACAAGTGTCATGTTGTGAGGCATTGTGAGCTTGTAAATCTGCTATTTTTGCTGAATGTTTGCCTATTAAGATGTGCCCAGAATAGGGATGCTAATTGGTTCATGTCGAGGAAATATACATACAGTATGTTTGATCTGTGAGACAAAAAACAAAACAGCTGATTTTAAATATATATTTAAGTCTGACACACACACACACACACACACACACACACACACACACACACACACACACACACACACACACACACACACACACACACACACACACACACACACACACACACACACACACACACACACACACACACACACTCTCTGTATAAGGAACTATATATAGGAAAATAATGGTTTCTCTCTTTGCCCTGCGATTAAATGAATGGGATAATACAGGGCTGATGTGCTGACAGGGAAGCTGTTCCTGCTGTTTCCATAATTCGACAGGTATGCCTTGGCCCATAGCCGTCTGCCTCAGCAGATTGGCCGCTCACTTAATTAGGCAGGGATTAAGAGCCAAGCGGCCTTCTCGTTTACGTGAATTGTATTCTAAATACAAATTGGGTACCTCCTTGCTGAAGGGGGCGTCAAGTGTACATTTAAAATATATCTGGGTTGCTAAAAAAAGATGCTTCAGGCCTTAATATTGAGCTTTTTATATCATGAATCCTTATTCCCCCTGGAGAGAGTGCTGTTTTTGAGCACAGACTTTAACCCCTTTTATCCAGAGAGACCAAGATGAAAAAGCTTGATTTGCATTTATTTCAGATTATGTAAATACGCTGGTTATGTCCCAAACCAAACCTTCAGTGTAAAACACAATGCACCCTGCCTGCAGCACCCTGCAATGGTAGCCTCCATTGTCATTCAAATTTACATGAATAATGTACTTCTTTCATATGTGGTCAACGTTTTATTAGGAGTCCTGATGAGATACGAGCTGTTTCCACCTCACACATAGTGATAATAATTAATTAGTTTCAGATGGGAAGCAGCAAATACTATCATAGTCAGTCTGTTTGCCTTCACTCTTGATTGGAGGGCGACTGGGCCTGGCATCTGCCTTTGTTTTCACCAGGGACGTGCATGTATTTAATAATGTGTTACCCAGGGTGTATCAGTTCAGCCATCGTCAAGCGGATGGAGGCGATGGAGGCGATCCCCACTGGGCATGTGCACGTGCATGGACTGAACCCAACCCTGCCAGGTCCTCCCCTGGGTATCCCCCCCCGCCCCCCTCATGCGTCTGGAGTTGCAAGAAGCAGCTCCTCCGTTAATGTCTATAATGAGATTAGCATGCCTGGCGTATGCAATTGTTTTATTCATAGCAGCGTAGTGGGTCTGCTACATATGTGTTAAGGCTACTGTGTCGCCTAAACTTAACTATACTAACCATGTCTAACCTTAACTAAAATTAATTAATTTACACTCACCAAACCCATGCCTAAACCACACTACAGTGTTTAACCTGAAACGGCTGCAAGCGGCTCGCCAAACTCATGCCTATAAACGTAACCATACCAACGGTGCGTAACCTTAACTCAAATTAATTAACTTAAACACACCAACCCCATGCCTAAACCACACTACAGTGTTTAACCTGAAACGGCTGCAAGCCATAATAACCATATAGGGTTGCATGGCAAACTCCTTGGGTTGCATGGCACTCCTCGCAGCGTAGGTCTGCGCCAGGCCGGATTGCCTACACAGAGCCTGCAAATTTTTAACACCAGTCATAGCCGAATGGAATCTGAACATGACCCCAGAGATGATGTGTAGTTTGTGTACCGATCGATTTGTGTGAGCTTTGGACAACATCTATATAAGAGTAGCAAAAAGTGTGTTTTGAAGTGAAATGCTAAATGGTGGAAAATCTAGTCTGGCACAAATGGCCAGGACCAATATACTGAGTTGCGTTATAATTCAAGGAATCCAGGGGAGGGGGGGGGGGGGGGGTTTTGATTGTCCTACGGTTCAAGAGTTTTAGGCCAAAACGGGACGTGGGCTGTTATAGAGATATTAATTGAAAAATGTGTGGCAGAGGTTCTGCCTTCTCCCTACTGGGAGTGTGCATGCAAAGCTTCACGCCAATCTGTTTCACGGATGGACAGGGTCAAAAACGTAGTCCCCGGCCTGGCGTATAGATGCATATCCACCAAAATACTGTAAACTGGTCTTACCTCATGTATTGTAACTCTGACATTCAGGTGTGCTTGGTTTTCCAGTGCCTTCTCCAAAAGCCTGGAAATAGGAGCTGCTGTCTTCCCCACTGGGCTTTTCCTTTCTTTGTTTATGCTTTATGCTTTCAATTCCATTGTGCTTGCACTAAACCTATATTGGTTAATAGATTTTTGCTACAGTGAAATAATCTACGGCTCCCAGCAGGAAGACAATATTTCTAAATGGTTTCAAATGTTGTAACTGCGGTGCCCTTCGCCTCAGTGAAGTGTTGATTGTCCTTGTTTGGTACATGTGCTTACAAGAGGGAATCTTCACTAAAATGCTGATCAGTGCAAAGCCATATTGATTTGCAGACACTTCAGGATTTAAGAATTGATTTTATCTGTGAGTTGTGTCCACTTAATGTAAAGTTAAGTTAATTCCAATATTTCTATGCATTTGGTATGAGGTTTTTATTACAGTATTATTTAATTAGCATTTTTATGGCTCTTCAGCTCCTGCACTCCAGGTAAAATTAGTCTTTTGCCATGCACAATGAATCTCGATTTATGCTTCGTCGTAAGATGGTGTCTTGTGCCGAAAATAGTCGATCTATGAGCTGTGAGCTTGGAGATCGGCTATTTTTGGCACAGGATTCCATCGTATGACCAAATAAGCATCAGAGGCCATAAACACAGCCGGCGTGTGCTTGACATTGACTCGCATTGCAGCTTCAACCCTCCCCCTCTGCTCCCCTTGCTCTGACCATTGTTACTGATTGCTCCTATATCATTGTAGGCACAGTTGTGTTGATTTATTGGCTCTGCAGCAGTCTTGATTCCCCTCATTAGCTTCTTCATTACCCTGTCGATCATTTCACGGTGTGCCATATTGTACAAAGAGTTGTAGCCTACTGAGTCGGTTCTGGGAGGATTTTTTTTTGGGGGGGGGCGGGGACATTGTTACATATGACTTATTTTAATATGTGAATTACAGTAGGTTTTCACATGTTTTCAAAGAACAGCAGGTCAGCAGCAAATCAACACAATCCCCGGCTTTAACTTTAGAACATGTCATGTATGTATATATGGTATATTTATAACTGAATGCAATACTAAGGTGGATGGATTTAGCGTGGACTGAACCCTGCCAAGTTGACGCAACAACAGCAGTGAATTTGTGGCTTTTTTTTAAAAATTGTCCTGGTTGTAACAGACTCACACATTCAATCCGCTGAGCAATTTTCATTCTGCTAATATTTTTTTTTACAGTTGAGGATAGTATGGATTTGGGGAGGGGCTTGTAGCTTCTAATGTGATTGTGCCAAGTAAGCAGCTTTCAGTACATCTGCAAATGACCCAGCCCCTGCAATCTATTCATTCGCCAACACATTATCAGCAACAATACACAGGGAGGCAATTCAAGGTTACATCACAGGCACATTCTTTCTTTGCGTTAGGAGAATAACGGGGGGGGGGGGGGGGGGGTGGGGGGGGGCTTCCAGGGGGTCCCCAGGGGGTCCCCAGCAAATGTAGTTGATATAGCATCACAATCATTTTTTACCACTAACCATTTATGTATTGGCTATTCAAAAATAGCAGATGTACAAGTTCTCAAACGTTTTCATGTCAAGGACCCTCAAAATAAAATGTGTTACCCAGAACTACATGCTTATTTGTGAGGGCGTGACACTCACACTCACACAATCACTCACCATAATAACAGCCACTACATCACAATGTACACATTTTCACCTCATATTATGTTCCATTTCTGTTTTGTAATTTTTCATCTTAGCTGGAAGAGAATGACCATGTTTCATTTAGTCACAACAGCTGTATTTTTTTCATTTCTGCACCAGTGACTCAAATGACATTTTAATGGGATTTCCATAAATGTAATGTGGATGTAAGTGGATTTAAAAGCAGGTTTGCCCTGATGTGGATTTCAAAAACCCTGCTGTGGATTTTGGAAATTTGTTCAAGATGAACACAATTAGATTTTGTTCTGTCTGAGCTAGCTCCTGGTTCCACTTGCAATTTCTCAAACAATTAAGTTCATGGAGGCTGAGCTTGGAGAAGTTAATGGGATTAAAGAAAGTGCTTCAAGCCCAGCATTTAACTATCGAATATTTAACACTTAATGAGGGCACACTCTCATCACACATGAAGGAGAGCATGACTTCTGTGCACCTTTTTAGACGACGCCAGGGACTGTGAGGTCACTGGTTTTATTGGCCGTATTAAAGTCTGTCTTATGCTGCTCATGCTCATAGACTATATTATCGAGGTCAAATGAGGGCCCATAAAACCTGTTTGACAGGCTCACGCTGAGGACATAAACTCCTCTGGGCAACCAGTTGTTTACATGGCATGGATTCCCAGGATGAGTTGTGCAAAGCATAGCTAATATGATGACTTTCAGATGAAGACTTAACCTGATTTATACTAGGGAGTATATAGTATAATAGACGTAGACTATTAATTACTGTAGGCATTATACTCCTGTTACAATTATAACAAGCAAAATAAATAAGCAACCAAATATTGTAATAGTTCTTAATACATTTATATAAACTAAACCGGTGCAGGGCTACTCGGTAACCACAAAAGTCGGGAACGATTCAAGTCGAGAACGATGCAGGTTGGGAATGCATGGCCCATTCGTTTATGCAATACCCGTTGTACTTGTTGTCAGAGTACTCGTTGTACCCGTTGTCAGAGTACCCAGTGCGGTACCCGTTACCATATACTATTAACATTAGATATTACAATCAATGGATGAGTTTATAAATGAGCACCGGCAGGCGGCATACTCGGGAACGAAGCCGAATACCTCTGCCATCATGGTGTGGTTCAGTGAAGATAATCAGCCTCAACCTGCCCCCCCATCAATGATGTGTGCATTTCCAGAGCCAGGAGCAGATCATCTCTGACCCCTCTCCTCCTGGCCACAATCTGTTTGAAGTTCTCCCCTCTGGGAAGCAACTCCAGACTATCAAAACCAAAACATCCAAGCAACAAACGGCTTCTTCCCACATTCAGTACTCAACAGCTGCATTTGCTAATGAACAGTGGATTATAGGACATTGGACTGAATCATTCTTTGTTGTTGCTATTTCCAATCGTGAACCATATCAATTGAAATCCATGCACAATATCAAATATGTGCAATTGCTTGTAGCCCATGCAATATTATTGCTATATTTCTAACTGGTCTGTGTAATACATGATACATGACTCACACCTGGTCTGACCCTATACTCCTTATATTCCTATTTGTACTTGTATAGTTCTTTTTTACACTGTACTCTTATAATGTCTTGTCTGTTATATATATTTTTAGTTTTTTTCTGTGTCTGAGAGCAATGCACCAATTCAAATTCCATAGATGTGTGATTAAATGATGCCATGCAGACACCACGTGTATGTATACAAGTCAAATCTTGTGCATTATACAATATAAACGAATGAGAAAGCCTCTGGTGCCCCGAGCTCATATGCCTATCTGATAAGCTGTGAACTGATTATAACCTGTGAGAGACATCAAAGAGATGGCATCTCTTCAGACCCTAATTCACTCACTCATTCAGATTAACTTAATTGTGGGATTGCATAGAGAATTGATTTCTTGGAAAAGTAACACCCAGCACTGGATGGAAAGTTTTTTTTTTGTCTCAACCCCCCTGCACCCACCCTCCCACCCAATCCAATTTACACAGAGATATGTAGGCACCCCATTTTCCCCTTCTTTTTTTAACCGCATTAACCCTAGAATCTATAGTTTGGGAACATATTTTGAAAATATTTAGATAGATTTTCATGGTGTTACTTTTTCCCTTTTATTAAAAAATAGATCTATAAACTCACAACGTATCACACTGCAATGCATTGTGAACTTGTAGATTGGCTATTTTCACTATTTGTCATACAATGAAGTATATAGAGCACCGAAGTCTGACGTCACTGCCACTAGAGAGCGCTGTTGCACGGGTTCGTGGCTTTTTTTTGTGTTGAAATCCCCATTTGGGAATCTTAGATCACGTCATATAAGAACTGTGTTCCAAACATAAACACAACACCCTGCCGTTTCTGTCAGGGGGGTGGCTCTGCATCGTTTGTGATATTCATTCATATTTGATACAGCATTTTTCTGGTGAAAATGGAATTAATTCTGCCTTAAAACTAAAGTCTTAAGAACTACTACTTCCGGGTCTGAAATCACTGTCCCTACAGCAGCCGCGTTCATGGGAAATGTAGTCTTTGGGTTGTTAAACTCGTTTCTAGTGTTTATATTGTTTACACCTTCAGTTGATGCTTCATATCCATATGAGTAAAATCGTCAGGGTGGTGTGTTTATTTTTGGAACACAGTTCTTATATGAAGCGATCTAAGATTCCCCAATGAGGATACAGTATCAACATAAAAAGTAAAGCCACGAACCTGCGGAAAAGCGCTGTCTACTGGCAGTGACGTCAGGACTTCGGTGCTCTATAGGACTTGGTGGTTAATTCTTGGTCATGTGATAGTGATACACATACTGTATGCTCTGGGTTCTAATGGAAACTTACTTTACATATTTACATACATAATTAGCTACAATCCATGGTGAGTAGCCAACGTAATCATGGTTATGTGTTTAATGTGGAAAATCACTATGATATCACAGAACCACATATCCTGTTTTTGTACACACATATATATATTTTTCAGATCAGGTTTCAAGGTGTTGATTGTCACCACTGATTACCAGACATCCAGCTGTTAGCTTTCATGTCATGACAGCAAATGAATTAATCAAGACAACAAAGACATGCTAATCACTGTTTTAACATTCTGCTAATTAATTGAAGTGATGTTTAAATATTGTTTGTGCCTCAACCTTTTGTGAAAGCAGAAATTAATTTGACGTTAGATATCTTGTTTGGTTTCTTTCCACAACAGTTAAGTCAGTGTCCTCACAGTATCCCGCCCAAATCACGACCAAATACGTAAGCAACCGGTACACTTACAATTTGTCACAATTGACATTTGTCGCATTTTTGGCGCACCCCTATGGGTGTAAGTGAAATTGCCTTTGTCTCTGCATTGTGTAGAGCTCAGCTCACAAAATGTGATTCAAATTTGATTCAAAAATCTGTATGATGCATGTTCTTCATGATACTCCCCATTTATGAGAGGGTTTGTCTGTGTCTGTGTCCATAGCTATTCTCGCAAACCGCTGGACTGATCATTACCAATTCAGCGCACATTTTCTTCAAATATGATTTATACTTTAAAATACAGCAACTTTAATTTCATAATGAAAGTCTGATCAGGCTGAAACCTTGCCCACATTTGGAGTCGTAGGTCATAAATATGATGACTGAAGTCATAGATGACGATGATGAGATGAAATGATGTCACAGGCTGGCCACATGAAGTCGAGATTCACATTGGGGCCAAAAAGTCCAAAAAAAGGAGACACGCCGTTGTGGTTCCTGAGATCCACATGATTTGATTTCTCCTATTTTTCCTGGTGCTAGATTCATATCTTGTCTTTGATATGCTAACAAGCACACAACATGGAGAGAGCATCATCCATAGACATTGGTTGACCAGATGTCCACCAGCCGCTCTGTTATTTGTAAATGTGAACGATTTGATATTCATGGCCTGGTGCCTGCTGGTGTGAGCATTGCCTCAAACCAAATAACAGCTGTCTCACATTGAATGGATATGTATGAATTCCTAACTGCAGCAAGACCAGACTCTGGCAGCAGTTGAAGGCCTGCCCATGTGTTATTTATACCATATTGAATGTCAGTCATACATTCATGGATGATTGACATTCAATTATGGGTTTTAGTTGAAGGTTATATCTCAACCTAAGTGTGGACATAATTTTCAGTTTTCATGATACAATAAAACTATTTTGCTTAAATGTGATGAGCTATGGTTTTCAAGCATTGTCACCATCATTTTATTTTGACTTTGGACACAGCATAAACTCTGATAATAGGGCAGAATGTTCCCATTTCACAGTAAAAAAAAAAGAGTTTTCAGCTGTTCTATTTTTAGCACTGATAAATGTTTTAGCTTGGCCAACATTAGAATTGAGTTTAGTTCTTCCTGTATGGCTAGTTGTTATGCACTCGGATTCTGTACAGCAGAGCTCATACAACAGAGTTGAACAATAACTGTCTTACCACAATCTTAACTGTATTGCTCTTTGAGTAGCCAGAACTGTGACTGTATGAATCCAATAATTCACACAGTGGCCAGATGGCCATTGTTCATAACGGTGAACAATGGTCGTCAGAATGGGGTAGAAGTAGCTCAGGAGGAGTAACTGCTTGTGAACAAAAAGGTTCCCGGTTAGACCCCAGGCTCCTCCTAGCATGGTGTCGAAATTCCTTGAGGAAGACACTGTACCCCTACAGTAACTGCCCCCCGATGAGCAGTTTGGTGCCTTGCTTGTTTACCTCGTGTGTGTGTGTGTGTGTGTGTGTGTGTGTGTGTGTGTGTGTGTGTGTGTGTGTGTGTGTGTGTGTGTGTGTGTGTGTGTGTGTGTGTGTGTGTGTGTGTGTGTGTGTGTGTGTGTGTGTGTGTGTGTGTGTGTGTGTGTGTGTGTGTGTGTGTGTGTGTGTGTGTGTGTGTGTGTGTGTGTGTGAATGGAACACATATTATGAAGCACTTTGGAAAAAGGCGCCATAGAAAATAGACCATTTACCATTTTAACATAGCTTAACTTAAAGGTGAATTTAAGTGAGGAGTAACGCACGTGCACACATTCCGTTGTCATGTGGGACACGTGACTGAACCTGAACGTTGAAAAGCAACACAAAAGGGGTACCTTCAGCAATAAACCGTCCGATGTTTGTTCACAATGTTCCCCAAGCGCTGCAATATGACTACCTGGGAGTGAGGATGTGTATTATTCCCATGTTGTAAGACAACCGGGCATGATGTGACTATGATGATCAGCTCTGTCCCAAAGCTAGAAAACCAAAGAACCCAACAATCAGTTTGTGATGGTTTCAAAAAAGCTTTTAATGTAATTGTACTAACACTGAGCCATCACAGCTATCTTTTTGATTTAATTGATTATTTGATTGTTTTTATTTGAGACAAACTAAAATACAATACATAGATAGATAATACCTAATAGTACTTAATCTATCAGGATATCTCAATAAACCCACATGACTTATTTCCATTGCAGTCCTGTCTGGGAGGCAGGCAGGAATAATGTATAACATGTAAGCTAATTGTACATTATAAAGTCAATGCAATAGTCTACAGATTACACATTATAAAAATCTAACTCATGTATTCTCTGATATTTTACTTTATTTTTCAAATGTTTCTTAAAACTGCACACAATATGAACAGATTTGATTTGGGATTTTATTCCACTCTTCCCAGTAAAAAAATGAAATTCTCCCTGACCTGCTTTACACACACTATAAATATCATAAAATGTATATTCCCAGATTATTTGTTTTGGAAAAATACCATGTAAAATATTATTATAAACAATTAGTCCATACTCTGGGATGTGCACACCCAAACTGGGAACAGCGCTGCTCATTTGATCCTCCTGGCTGTGTCTGAAACGTTTGCTCCCCTTAGTAAGAACAGTCTGATGTCTCTTCCTTATGCTGAGTTCACACGGGCAGATACAATGATACAAAGATACACAGCATATTTGTTGCTCTGTCGCTTTGTATCTGTGTTGCTCAACACGGTCATTGACGTCATCAAGCGTGTGGACATCGGAGCTACAGTTGTAGTTTTGCATCTTTGTATCTGGAAGTTGAACCCAGCTCAACTTCAATTTGTAGCTTTGTATCTTTTGAGGCAGCTACAAACGTCGGCTGTTGCTTTGTATCTTCATGTCACTGGCCTCCATTGAATATGAATAGTAGCCTTTATCTTTGTATCTGCCTGTGAATGCAGCATTATTGTGTTTACGCTACTGGCACCATCACAGTTTTCACTCTGCTGTTTCTAACTCTCTTGCTTTTCTGAAAGCTGGGCTGAAAATATTTTATTTGATAATTAAGGCTGCATGCTAGCACATTACTTTTCTTTCCCCAGTTTTGAAGACCCCTGCCGTGTTTCTCTGTTGGGTCTAATTTTACATTCTTAACAATGACATTTATTCCCTACTCGCTGGAAAAATCCTGCACGTGTCACAAATGTGAGACAAAATGTTCTTTTGTTTTAAACCACTCAAGTGAATCTGTTGCTCAGAATGCAATACCTGCTCAGTGTCGCCTGCCATAAAATAAGAAAATAAAAGACTGATCATATTATCCCTACATCAGCATCTTTAAAGTGTCCATTAACATTGCATCCTCATGGGACTTATATCAGCAACTTACAGAACCACTGGTGTGTGAAAGAAGTCCAAAAACAGAACTCTGTTCTCATGGGAACGTGGCACCTACTGCATAACAGATGCTGTTTTAAGCCTGATTTGTACTTTGACGTATGATGTAGTTGCACGCTGAAATCGGCCGATCTATAAGCTCACCACGCATCCATCCGCTACATGGAGCTTGTAGATCTGTTTTTTTCAGTGCATGACTCCATTGTACAACGACGAGTCGTATAAATCCGGCATCAGTACAGTACACCCAACCAAACGTTATGAGATGCAATATGGCCAACACTCTACAGATTTATTGCATCGGTAAAATCATGTTTATTCTAATTCTTAAAAAGATTCTTATAAAGGAGGCAAGAAAGCAGTTGTTTCAGTGTAATTTTTTGTCTGCTAATGGCAGATTCAGTATGAGTCACTTTCAAGCAACATAAATGTTATACATTAATACAAAAATACATGCACGCTCAAACCAAATTGATTACCTTTACAAAGACATGCAATGTTACTGTGAACATTCTACATTTATAAAAGAATGGTCTTAAAATCATGTTTTTTTTTCACAGATCTTGGTACCCCTCTTCCTGCCTTAGGGACATTCATAACCTCACAGTGTGAAGTTATTGTGTTGCTTTTTTGTTGATTAAAGTACAGTTTTCTTCCTTTTCAAGACTTTACTTTATTTGTGTGAAGGAAGGTAAAGACCTCTGACACTGTGTGTGTGTGTGTGTGTGTGTGTGTGTGTGTGTGTGTGTGTGTGTGTGTGTGTGTGTGTGTGTGTGTGTGTGTGTGTGTGTGTGTGTGTGTGTGTGTGTGTGTGTGTGTGTGTGTGTGTGTGTGTGTGTGTGTGTGTGTGTGTGTGTGTGTGTGTGTGTGTGTGTGTGTGTGTGTGTGTGTGTGTGTGTGTGTGTGTGTGTGCGCGCGTGCGTGCGTGCGCGCGCGCGTGCGTGCATATCCTGATCATATTCATGCGCACTCTTACACCTTGAATTACATTTACTGGTTCATTTAGCTGGGATCATTAATTGACTGTACATGTGGCCATGCAATGTGTTTGTGTGCAGTGTATGTGAAAGAGAAAGTTAAATGTGATCATCAATCAGTTATGAAACGTCTATGCCTTGAAGGAAGCTGCGTGGACTTCTAGCTGTGCTCGCTTGTGATGCGGGGGAGAATGATGCAGAACAGTTGCATAAGAGTCTTTTGACAGGAATCACAGACGGAACGACCCTCATCTGTGCCTGTCCTAGAACGCAGGATGTAATGTACCACACTGAGCTATTTTTCACTCTACACCCACAGATTTGTATACATCATGTTCAGGCCTGGAATTTCATCATGTTAGGGGCATTTTGGTGTTGTCCATTTGTTGAGGGCACAAAGGCCAAATGCCAGGGCAGGATGGCCATTGAACAAATTAATTGAATTTAAGGGTTTACTCTTTCACTGCCAGACTTATTTATCGCTGCAAGCAGTCACTGCCAGCGATTTTAAGATTTTCTTGCCTTTTCAAGTAGTCACAGAATATGTATCTCCAGTATGATCGATCCCCTGATCATTGGTAATCACGGGGGGGTTTCTTAAGCTGGGGCCTTAAAGCCACTGTGGCCTTAGGGCATGCAATTTCTTTGAGGGGCACAAGGCCAAACTGAGGGGCAACGACAGCCATGGACTTTGAAGCATCCGTGGAATTCCTGCCCTGGTCACGTTGATTGGACACTGTCTCACTTGCCTCTTATCTTCCAGGTTACTAACGTCAGAAATGTTCATGTTAATTGTTCACTCTGATGGGGAAGCAATCCATCTCTCATTTATTCTGTAAATTTTGCATCATTATCTTTCATGAACAGGATTAATTTTATGTTTGGAATCCCACAAGATTAATTGAATTCCTATTTCAAATTCCCAAAACCATTCCCATGCAACCAGAAAGTCGATCAATCTTCATCTCCCCAAGCATCTCGTTGCCAGAGGTACATTTTTTATAAAATATCAGGGAGTAAATTTAGGGAATTCATTTTCTCAATACCAAACATTTCAAAAAAGCATACAAAAACAATATAGGGTCTAATGAAGGCATGGCTTCTGTGGATCTCATATTGATGACGTCAGTCTTGCCCAAATATGGAGGGATGGTGCTTCTGACATTATGAATTCGCAAACTGAAAAATATTCACACATAAGAAAATGTCCACAATATGTGAAAAAAAAAGTTCCTTGGCCTACTGGTAGCGTGTACAAGAAATGTGATGCTGATCGGCGTAGTGGTTTGCAAGATTAGCTGCGGACAAACAAACAGACAGACAGAGAGAGAGACCCTCTTTTCATGGCTCGTCCCCAAGGCACATGCCATAAAAAAAACAATTTAATCTATGATTTTCTTTAAAATGTTTGTTTCTATTACATGTTTTATTTATTTACTCAATGTTGGCTACTGCTAAATCACAATTTCGTTTTAGAACGTCGTCTCAGTTCTTCAGAATCATTATTGTTTCCATTATAGTAATTAGTGGTTCCATGTGGAAGTACATGCTTCCTTGGTGGTTCTGTGGTCTACATGTAGCATCAAATGGTGCTCCATTACATAATTTCTTGCTCTAGAATTGTTGTTGTTGTGATTATTTTGATTGTGAACTATGGATTTGTTCCCATTTTGTTCCAAGGTTCTACATGTATACTTGCATCAGGACTCTATTGAGTGTCTGTATTATGCTGTATAACAGCGGATTGCAAGTAAGGAGTATGCCATAAGATGCAGTAAGATTTCTAGTAGTTCTTTATATTAATATATACTTAATTTCTTCATTCATTCAACATCTTCCTTTTGGAACAATCAAGGTCATACTAGGCCATGCCGGTTGAGCGAATATATTTTTCTTCAGACCAACCAAGAATAAGCAGCTTATAGTCTTTTTTTGCCACCATATTGCCTTTTTTTTTAAATGAAACCACAGGAAATGAAATTGAATCCAAATCACCAGTTAAGATGCAGCCGAAGTTACTATAATACACAAAATATTGCACCTATGCTATGCATTATAAACAGTATGTCTTGTATTGCGACCTTGCTCTTTCGATAGCAAAGCGCGATAGCGGTCCTCCCATACATCACTGTCACAGCACAGACGCCACCAGCCACAGTCGGGTAATCTATTTTGTCCTGGTAAAATGTGGTGTAATTTGTTCCAGCTTCCTTGCAACGCTAGCAAAAAGGCAGTGATTTTCCCCCACATTCTGGCTCTTATAGGATTCTGCTTGGCAGTGGGAGCTCAACCATATGTGCTATAGGCATACTTTAGCTGTTGTGTAAGCTAGACGTATTTAATCTTATTTATTTTGATGCATAGCTGTTTTTCTAGTTTCATACCAAATATGCATTATACATCATAGACAGGTTTAAGTAGGAGTCATATGTTTTCTTCTGAGCTGCTCAATGTCTGGCCAATACCACTCCCCTCACAGAGTGGTGAAGACCTGCCCTATACTAATAGATTAGGATTTATTGTGGTTACCTAGATAGATAGACCTTTATTGATCCAGCTAGGGGAATTCAGTTGTCATGGCAGTACCTCAGTTATGAAACACAGGACGGATACAGAAAAGCCGACACAGGGAATAGGAATAAAGTACCCAAAACACAGCACTCTTGCTTGGCCCACTGCAATTGGACTGTTTGGGATTAGAGTGACGCACGAGCTACAGTATGAACTGTTATAGATAGAAGTAGTCAAAGTGCACCATCAGTATATACCTCGGACATTAGGAAGCCATTTAGCTGCTGTGTCAATAGAACAGTGCCCCAGTTCAGAGTTTGTTATTCAATGGTCTTGTTTTCTCTGTTCCCTATAATGTCCTACTTCTTATGTTTCTTGATTGCGCAGGGTTATATCCATGCCAGGTTATATAATATTATGTAATGTTCTGATCCATGGTTCTGCTCAAGGCTGAGGCTGTAGTCCAATGTTCCCTCAGACGCATAGCTGCCTTTCACTTCGTTCACTCACCTGAGATCACCTCACACCAACGCCATTTCCAGCTTTCCTTTATTGGAAAGTTGCTCGTGCAAGAAATAGGAATAGAAATAAGAAAAAGCTTTACCAGCTTAAAACATGCAATTCTCAGTTTTGATAACATTGTATTATGCATAATGCTGGTTAGTGTGATAGTGTTTGTTGATACACAATACATTACAAGTAAGTACTTCTTCTAGAGATTACACATTCTCAGTTATATTTTATGATCAGATCAATACAGAGAATTCTGCTGTTCACTTAGTGGCTCTTAATGCTGATGCGAGGTCAGCAGCGCATTAGAAGTACATTTCCTTATGTAACAACCTCTCTCCTCCATAAACAATGTCAGTGCTTCCACTACCGCTCTGTAATGGCTTGCGTGCGTACTGTGGGCAGATAATGGAACACAGCAGAAACCCAAAGTATCAAATGACAACTGAAAATCTTTTGACACAGTATAACCTTTGTTCTAGTTTCTGGATCGGGACTGGTGCTGTTAGTACTGTTATTATTGTTGAGAACACATTAGAAGCGAGGCAGGTTACTTATACACTGCAAAGGTGTGAGTTCCAATTTACCTCTGAAAGTTACGGGTCCATTTTTACACTGTCAGGGTTAAATTGACGCACAGTATTTTGTAGGCTCAAAAAAGCTCAGTTGTTCACCATGGATACTGACGGATAGTTGTAGGAGGAGAAATAAAAGGTAACAGCTCTACGTCCTTCTTTACACCAGAGCCCCAACTTGAGACATGTTTGGGAAACAAGCAAATCAATCAGTGTCAATTAGAGCTGCGTTCAAAGTAAGCCACATCCTGGGAGTCAGATGCTCGCTCTGCACTTAACAGCAGGCAATGCAATTATACTGCAAAGCCATCCAAAGTGCTCGGGGTCTGGGAGGGTGCCTGATGCATATACATAAAAGGACTTTGCTGCCTTTTATCCAGCAAGTTCTGGTGCCCCCTCTGAGCAGAGACTTGCACTGAGCACGGCAGAGATAGTTCCTTTAGAAAACTTCAAAAAGAAAAAAATATCAACTTTCATGTGGAGCTTCAGTCCCTGTCAGCAAACAGACACTGCAGTTTGTGATGCTATTGTGCGCACCTACACTGATCTTCAAAGCCATCGTTTGTTCCTCTCTACCGACCAGACTTTCATTTCGCCACCCCTCTGCTGAGGTTGGGGGAAGCACACTAACTGTCAATAATAAAATAGTCCTTATCGATTTCTGAAGGAGAGTCTCTGTGCGCTGTCATTCACTCTGGTCTGTTCTACAGTACTTAATTTCTCCCCTCAGAATCAGCTTTTTCAAGAGGTGTGAAGACAGCTAAAGGCTAAATTGAGCTCTGAGATGTGGGATTATATTAACATTTGACTTGTTGGAGTGTGAATTGAAGCAGGTTGCAGATCCTTTCTGACACGGTGCTATCATCGTCCTGTGTTTGATGCCAAATTTGCATACCCGCTGCAATGCTTGCATCAGTGGAAGCCTGAAAGGAATTGAACATTCAAACATATAATTAGATGCTATACAAAAATTCTGTTATGCAATATTCTGCATTGTCTGGCAAAAATATGTGGTAGTACCTGGTCTGGATATTCAATACAATTACAATTTATGCATTTACCAGACACTATATCACTCTTATCCAGAGTATCCAAGAGACAAGTGTAGTGCATGCCTCAAGAAACTAGGATCCCAGGTAAACCAAGAACCTAGCATCTGTCTAAACAATATAAATAACAATCTGTACATTGAAACTATGATATCAGGTAAACAATCAACCTAGCATCTGTTAAATTACATTCAATAGTCCATTCTGGATGTTGTACATAAAATCTAAAGGAATGGATCTTTTATTTTATTTTTTGGGGGATGGGGGGGGGGTTATATACAGTATTATAATTCTATACTGTGCAAATTGCATGCCGACTCTTTAATCTCAGTCGTGTTCATTGGTAGAATTAGGTCAGCTTTCTATCTCTGAGCATTTGCATTTGACTTAATCCCTTTATGGATTTAAAGTCATTGAGCATAACAACAGCTAAATCTTTCATGTAGGTGATTTTAATTGTAGTTAATGCACATCAGAGCTCCGTCCATCTGGTGAACCGCATGCCTTTACATAGAAACTATTGCATCATCTCTGATAAGTCCATTTTTTAGATATTCTTTTTTGTCTATTCTTAAAACTTAAACTTAAACTTTAAAAAAATGTTTAAACCATATTGTTATTTTCTCTTTGTATTAAAAAAGAACACAGCTGCTTTTTTACTTACGCTCATGATAAAGATGCTTTTATGTGTGGTTTGACTGGGCATGCACAGGTCATTGTAGTTAAGGCATAACCAGTTACTGTGGCAACATGATTTTGAAAATAGCCCCTCGATCCAACAGCCAACTGCTGTAGTTCTGCAAACAGCATCCCACTGATGATGCATGACTCACTCATTGCTCATTATCATCAACCCACACTCATTTCATCCCACCAAGGCACCCCTGCTTGGATATCTGATAGAGGCGTCTGTGTGGGGGCGGGGTAGTAGCAACTATAAAGCATGTGGGGCTGCACTATGATTGGCCAGTGCGAACCATTTAATCCGCTGGTGACTACAACAGGGTACGCCCCTGTACTCCTCCCCCCCACTCCAACAGCCCTGGCAGCATCCATACACTGTGTGCTGTCTCTGTTCCAGGGAGGATATCAGCTCTGTACAGGGAGGAGAGGATTAGCGCAACCACTCATCTCATCTGCATGCACATTCCCAGGCAACCACATGAGCACCCAAGGCTGTACCTCTTTTGTATTATAACCATCACAGGACTTGACACTCTCAAAACCGAAGCACTATTTAATCTCCTTGTCACTGTTGAGAGAGGATTTAACAGAAGACACATTTTTCTCCTTTTGGACTTATTTTCTTATTCTTTTTTAGACTCTTCACAGTTTAGATTTGCATGTTTATTACTGCTATTGTATGTTGTGTTTGACTGGAGCAATGAAAGTAACCCTGCGCTCTGTAGACTTTATTTGAGCATCAGAGAGTTTACATTTTTTTATTTTATGACCCAGTAACTTTTTGGACTCTACTGGGTCTGTTTCGGTAGACGTCGCCACTGAGATGCCATCTAGGGAGTGCTACGAGCTTCACAAGGGAGAGAAGTCCCTGGTGCAAAAGGCCAAGCGAGAGGCCAACCAAGAGGATATTTTGGCGGCAGCGCTGGCGATGAGGATGGGACCACAGAAACCTCCAGCCACCATCTGGCAGCCTCTCAAACTGTTTGCCTATTCGCAGCTCACCTCGCTGGTACGCAGAGCCACACTGAAGGAGAGCGACCGGACCCCAAAATCTGAGAAAGTCCACAACTTCAAGGTGAGGCAGGAGAGAGTTATTGTTCAGTTACATCTCCAAAATGTTTTTCCTGTGTATTTCGTGTTGTATCATGACCAGAAGGCAGGGTTTGAGTCTCCTTCTGCCGGATGGGAACAGGAGGCAGGTCTGCTGTTGAGTGGGAGAGCGGATTAAAAAATAGGGGGAAAGAATGTTTTGGATCTGTCCGTTGAGCTTTTTTTTTTCAAAGGAAAATCTGTTTAGTGGCCTGTGGACCTCTGTTGTTGGTTTGTACACCAGATGGAGAGATTAGGATGATGGGAAGCGAGAACCATGGAGAGGAGGGTTTTCCCCATATTGGCCTGTGTCAGCAGTCCTACATTTGGTTTCCTATCTTGGTTTGTTAATGGAAAGGAGTCCCATGAGGAAAATGTTGCCTTAAAGGCTTTCAAAGTGCTGATGCTCACCAGGCTTCTCCTGCTTACTGCTGAACACCCACTTTTACCTACACATTTAGCATCCATGTTTACTGCTCCCACACTGGATAACTTTAACTCTGGGAGTGTCCAAATGGAACAGGTTCCATTTCTCTCAAGAGTTATACTCTTTTTTAACTTTGTGTGAAATCAAATGATTGGAATTTTACTGTATCAGTGTAATCTTTCACATAGAAGAATAATCTCTTGAAACTAATTAACTAACTCTCACACTCATTGAGACAATGATTAGCTGTTATCACCATAGTCTGCAAATAATTTGGTTTACATTGATGAGATTAATTCCCCCTAAACAGTTTGGAGCTACAGTACTATCATTTAATCACAGAGAGCGTTTGAACACTTTCTTTTGCTAATGAATCTAAGCTGTGTAGTCTGATTAGTTGTGATACTGCCTGGTGTTATTTTCCCTCACAGAATGTTTTTTTTTTCTTCTTTTTTGCTTGCTGTTAAATTTGTGTAGAACTGTAGACCAATGACAGCTATATTTCAAATTGAGACATTTCCCCATTTCCAGCAGACCAGCACAATCTCCATGATCTGACAACCAATCCGCCAACCTCAAACATTAGCTACTCCTACAAAGTTAGTCATCACTGATATTTGGGCCTATTTACTCTATTGAAAATTGTCTACAAGCAGGTATATTTATGTATTTAATAAGGCAAGTGTAATTAGCTTCAAACTCAAAAACAAACAAATAGAAAGATCCCATTCTTGGGGCAGCCTGTAATGGTTGCTGACTGTCCAAGAACCTGCACAGGGACATGCTTGCCAAACCCTACAGCTGCTGTGCCAAAGTGACATATTGGTTCCAGGCCTCAGCCTTTCTTGTGGGATTTAATGAGCTTGTGTATTGTAACCACTGTTGTCGTCATGTAAAAAAACACCTAGCAGGGAGGTGGCCCACTGTCACCCCCTGATGTCTCGTTGGGGCTTTCCTGATTGGCTAGGCTGTTGTTACCTGGTAGAGTGTGGGCTCCCTTAGCAAGGTAGCGTCCTACTGTTTCCATAGCAGATTTCCATGACAACTTGCACCTTTACATTGCTTTGGTGTCTGTCATATCGCACTGTGCAATAACTGCAATTCCGTTTCTGCTCTGGCACACTCCCCATCAGTTTTAGAGTCTGTTCAAACAACCATTGTTTCCTATACAGATTTAATCATCCTGATCTGCCTCATTCAATACGTTAACATCGACGAGTCTACTGTCTGTAGGTGGGATGTAAGTCTATCTTTTGCTTTCACTTCATCAGTAACCTGATAACTCTCTCTCTTTCTCTCTCTCACACCCTTTTCCAGGTGCACACATTTCGAGGTCCTCACTGGTGTGAACATTGTGCCAACTTTATGTGGGGATTGATGGCTCAAGGGGTCAAATGTGCAGGTACATTTTGTTCTCTAACATAAAAATACTGAAAGTACAGTGCACATATGCACAGTTAAATCCAGAGTGTTATTTTTAATCTTCTAATTATTACTCTGGATTTTCCTGTGTGTGCACAAATGTAAGCTCTGGGTTACTTAATTTTCTGTACTTAGTGTATGTAATCATGGATTCTAAAGTTCTTATTTCTGCATATGGTAGTTTGTACTGTGAGTAGAACAGTATTATTAAGTGTTAATCTAAAAATCCCACCAGGCCCCATAGATTAGAAAGGTTGTATAACATAGTGACATTAAGATGAAGGCCTACTGTGGATTTACTGTGATGTAATAGATAATTGAAAGTAATATTAATGCTTGGCTTTTGACCTGCTTGCTTCTCATTTGACTGGTGAATACAAGATTCAGTGCAAAGTATACGCTCAGTCACTTTTGTTGCCAGCATTAGTGAACTGATACAATTTAAAATGTTAAAATAACTACACTTTGCTGAAGCAGTGGACTCCTTGCATCTTAATCAATCCCCCTACTTTGGTGAAGATGGTGGAAATAGTTTTTTTTTGCTTTGCTTTATTGTGGTCAGGACATCTCTATTCTGCCATTTTGTCATAATTATTATACAGACACAACGAGAGCGATTTCTCTGCTTCTACTTGTCTGGTTTCAGTTGGGGGGAGCTGAAATACCACCCCACCGTTGCTTAGTTGGTTGGCTACGAAGCTACAGTAGCTAGCTTACCATAGGACTGACATTTAGGCAAGGCGGCGGTGTTTGGCTGAATACTCTCTCTCTCTCTGCATTCATTCGCTTAGCAGTCACCATGCTATAACACACATTCACCCATCTTTAGAAGATACAGTCATGCCGTGGTCCTTTGTTTTTATTCCTATTCATCGGTGGTTTAAGGGAAATAATATCATGAAACTCCCTTTATTATTTTATTTCCTTGATATGATGTGGCTATATGTATTCAATTTTATTAACCTATTGAAATTGTATTTCAGTGTGATTTATTGTGTTTTTTTCTCATTGCCTGTCAATAATTGAGACTTCCATTTTGCAGCAGACGCTTGCGAGAAATGTGTTTTCATCACGAATAGCACTATAATGTGGGTTGATGTGTGATGATGTTTTATTGATGGAACAAAGTGAGCCACACATATATCTGTGGGAGCTCTCACATTAATTATTGATGTGTTATTGGTTTGGAAAGCAGACAACAATCAAAGGAAAAGCTCTTTCTTTTCTTCTGGAGTATTCGTTTATATTTTTTATTTTGTCATTCCTTCAGACTCAACCATAGCTAGCCTACTTGAAACTGGGGCAATAAAGTCTCAGATGATGCTTTGAATTTGCATTCAAAAAATGTTCTCCCTCCCCCCTTTTTCCCTCTTTTTTTTCTTTTTTGTACGTGTGAACTGTTTTTGGCCGAGTGCCAGGAAGCCAGCTTCTGCCACTGCTTGTTGTGCCACATTTCCTCATCGGAGTAGCCCCCCCAGCCTCTCATCCCATCATGCCTGTGAAGGAAAACAAAGCTGGCATGTCTCTTTAATGAGGAGCGGGGCTCGGAGCATGGGGAAGGAGCTCCATTTCCACATGCATTAAAATTCAGCAGCTTCAACCAAAGAGCTAGGTCACCCATAGCTCAACCTCAATTTAGCTTCAGTTCTTGTTGGAAAAACAAATTATCTAAAAGAAATAGAATAAAAACAGTCAGGCAGCCGCCGTTCCAGCCAGAGACAGACGCAATAATGGGTTGGTAGACTACCCGGCATTATGGGGTCCTAAGCATAGTAGATGTGAGATATAGTGATAATGTGGTGATAAGCCAATAGCACCCCCCCCCCCCCCCCCCCCCAACCACCACGACCTCCTCCAACCTCTTCTCATCAGCATTAGAACCTTTTAGCCCAAAAAACGGCTGAGCAGCTCCGCTGTGGATGCTTCTCACCATGGCGACAGAGATAGAGCTGACAGTGCAGTAAAAAAGACACTGTAACAGTCATCAGTCTTCATTTAGCTCCAAGAGCATAAAAATGCACCCTTACGAGTCCGTTTGCATCTATTTTTATGCTCTCAGAGTTAAATCATCGCTGAGGATTTTTTACTGTGCAGCCTCCTCTGTCTGCAGGCTCAGGGTGTCCCTGGGGCCATTGTTTCTCCCTCACCCACCCCACCTGGGACCCCAGGGCCATCAGTGTGCTCACACATGGACAACACCAGACCTGTGTCTGATGACAGAGTGCCCTCTATTACGCTGCCTGTCTCATATCCTTAAGAGAATCATCTCTTAAAAGTAATTACATTTCTGCATCAATGCATATAAATACAGGCTGTGCAAATTTCTCAGGGGGTCCATATTAATCAGAATGTGAAATGATATGCTGAGAACAGCAGTCTACATGTATAGGAGATCTTTTTCTTCTTATTGATCCAATAAAATAAAAAAAAGAGAACAGAACAGAAAAACAAGAATCATCTCGATGAGCAAAATTATCACATTTTGAGTTTTTTTTTTTAAATCAAAAGCACAAAGCACTTTGTCAGGAAATGAAGAAATCCCTTTCAGAACTTGGAGAATGCTCAGGGAGCTTGGAGAGGCTGCCCCCATTTTCGTGTGGGAAACTAGGTCTAGTGTAGCCCGCAGCGTCTGAATTGCTTCTTCCACAGCCATTGTGTGCGAGCCCAGATTTGGAAGAGAATGGAGCATGCAGCAGGGCTGACTGTCCCTGCTGCAGGCCACATTGTTTCCACTGAGCCTCTAATTCCCTCTAAGAGCCTCTGCTACAAAGCAGTGCTGGAGTCAGTCTCTACATTGGCACGCTGTGGGCTGCTGAGCTCCCCACAAGGTGAAACCTGCCCTGGAACAGATGTGTGCTCACCAAAGTCTAATTCATACTGAGAGAGCCAACCTACAAGCTCACAACGTGTCGCGGATGCGACTCGTTATGAACTTGTAGGTCTGCTATTTTCGGCACGCAAAACACTGTCATGCGCCGGAGCACAAATTTGCTTTAACACCGAAGGCAAAACGCAACGTGGGAGAACCAAATGATCATTATGACTAATATACTGTTTGAAATTCCACAGAGATGGATACTGTGATGCCACAGATTTCACATGGAAAGTTGAAATGAGGGAATCCCCACACATACTGCAGCCATCTAAGAATGATCAAATGTCATTGCCCATTCATTTGAATTAGCAGTACACTAAATTATAGCCCTGAGCTTTTACAAATAGTAATAAAAAACAAAAAGGGCAAATTGTGGGCTTTCAATAGAACAGCAAAATATTGGGTTAATGTACTGTCCTGAAATCTGACATTTGTGGTGTTTTTCTATTCCTTTATTAGCTTTTTTGATTAATTATGTATTTATTTATAAATGACTGTGGTTGTTTGTGGAGCTGCGTTCCACTCTAGTGCTCAAGGTGACCCCAATGACACGCCTGGCAGCTGACCAGAGTGATGTCACCAGCTGCTGACAGTAGTTGTCCAGTGTTCCTGTGACATTTTGACAGCAAATATTGATTAAGGGGATTTAGACCTAAGCAAGCGAAAACACCAATTAAACCATCCAATGAAAGACAAAACATGAGCTGAATGTTAATTTGGTATCTCTTTGTTTGAAATAAAATAAAAGTCACTACAGTATTTCTTTTTGTTGCTTCATGTTTTCAAGATTTTGTTTTGCAAATTTCACAGGGTTATACGACGTAATAATATTGACTTTGCATTATTACAACAAGGGTAACTTTTTACACAGGATTTGATTGTGTTATTTACCTTATAACACTGTTATGCCTCTTGCTCTACTTTCTGTACCTCTCTATAGATTGTGGGATGAATGTCCACAAACACTGCTCAACTATGGTACCAAACGACTGCAAGCCAGACCTGAAACACGTCCGTAAAGTCTACAGCTGCGACCTCACGACCCTGGTGAAAGCTCACAATACAGCGCGACCCATGGTGGTGGACATGTGTATACGAGAAATAGAGTCACGAGGTTAGTTCGGGGGGGGTTGGGGTGCACAATCCAATACTTTTATTATAATAATAGAGCAGTGTTTCCCAAACTGACAAACTGGGGCTTGTCTGTTTTGGAGGTAGACCAACATTTCAACCCGGTAAAAATGGGAAAGCATCTATTTCACCTTAGATTTTATATGTTGGATATTCAAAAATAGCAGATGTACAAGCTCACAGCCCGTCACTTTGGCCTCGGGTCTAAATGGGTTAAACATGTTACAGAAAATCGTAACATTGCATTTTTGGGTTTAGAAAATATTGAAAATAGCAGATCTACAAGCTCACAATGTGGTTAACATGTTTGAAAAACACAATTGTGCACGTTTGGGGAGTCTTAGCTTTCGTCGGATGTAAGAAAGGGGGGGCTGTAAATAGAGTATTGTTTACCTCTGGCGTAAACCAGTGATCCTCAACCTTTTTCATTTCAAGGACCCCCAGTTTGATACGCATCATGGCACGAACTGCCATTTGATACCACTTGAATCTCTGGTATGCCAAACAACATTGTAAAATCCTCAGTGTTAAGTTAACTCTGACAGTGTACAGATTGTTCCATTTGGTTGCTAACCATCAGTCATTTAGCTGGGGATCCCATAGAACCCCCCTCAAGGACCCCTGGGAATCCCAGGACCCCATGTTGAGAAGCAATACTTAATTTACATACCATAGTAGTGCAGTTGTCCTTTGTGGTCCAAAATAAACCCCAAATTTGTGTTTTTTTAATATGATATGTCCTTGCATCTTAATCAATCCCCCTGCGTTGGTGAAGATGGCGGAAAGCTGTGGATTTCTATTAATGACTGTAGAGTTGGTCTTATGTAGTAATGATTAAGAGGGCTGGTGAGAGTGCTGGTAATTGTACTTGTGTAATGAGGAATAGATTACTCTTGTTTCCTACTGCCGAAGTAGATTGCATTTCAGTTAAATCATTCAACTATGTAGGAACCCTCATCTCTCCCTCATTGTCTGGTGTCTAATACATGTGCGTAACCAGCTCTAAGTTTGATTTATGTCTTTATTATTTTGTTCACTGATGCAGAAAACTATTTGCATCTGTCCATGCTATACTCCCCCATGTGATACTGCACTGACGATTGGCCGCTAATTTCTTATGCATATTTAAGAGCATTTTGTGGCCATATGACCCGGGAAGTCTTATGAAGGTAAATCGACTTGCGTGAATCGTGTACTAGGTGGAAAGAATTCCACGTGACACGATGAATGAAACCTATTTGTCGTTGTCTCTCTAGGTCTTAAGTCAGAAGGGCTCTACAGAGTGTCTGGATTCAGCGATTCAGTGGAGGATGTCAAGACGGCGTTTGACCGAGGCATGTTGACTGTCCATTATCTGTTTTGCTATGGATTAGGCCAGTGGTTTCTCATCGACAGAATGTCCTATAGATCCATATCAGCACTCAACACAACTGCTGATGTGACATGCTAACATTGTGATGTGTTTACGTAAGGCTCTGAGAACATTTCAGATTAAGCAAAAAGTGACGCAATTTGTTAGGGATTAATGTCAATCTGGGAAAGTGGACCATATCCTGACATGGTTTACTCAACACGGACCATTATAGTGAGGGGTCAGGGGTCAGGAGAAAGGTTACAGGAGAAACCCATTCATTGCTGCGTTGTGATTCTACAGTACAGTGATTCTCAATCTTTTAGACCTCTGGACCACTAGAAAAAACAATATGCATATATTTTGTATATAAGAAGGCATAACAGTCATTTCTATTTTATTTTAATATTTTCATTAATGATCTTAAAGCTGGATAAGTTGCTCGCCAGTTTTGCACACTGAAAAAACAAGGGTACAATATAAATTATATTTGTTGAACATTTTGAAAACATTTCCCCATGGATCACCTGTAATTATGCCATGGAACATTACTGGTCCATGGAACACCGGTTGAGAAATGGTGTTCCATTATTAGAGGCGGTGGGTGACAATGAGTCTATCCTGGCCCAGTGCAGCGTGACTTTTAACTGTAGGAAAACCCTGCAGCTATAGGCTAAACTAAAGTCTTAGCTGCATTTGGGAGATCACCCATGACAGAGTGTCATTCCAGCTCACAGCACTGTGATGTTCAGACCGCCCAGTAGAATTAGGCCATGGCCTACACTGAATACCACGCATAAATGAAGACAACGTCAGAATAAAACAGTTCAGGCGAGTGATAGAAGCCACTTTGTATTCAGACTAATAGTTTAGATTTAACCCCCCTCGAGGCTTACACAATCTCTGCCTCACTTTATTCTGAGACATAAGCATAATCTTCTGATGAGGAAAGTTTTTTTCATTTTCAAGCTCACATTTTGTGTTCGGTCCATCATACTATTATGTGTCCTCACAGATGGTGAGAAGACGGACATCTCAGTGGATTCTTATGAAGACATCAATATCATCACGGGTGCACTGAAACTCTATCTGAGGGATCTGCCTGTTCCAATCATCTCGTATGATGCCTACCCCAGGTTTATTGAGGCTGCAAGTAAGTAAAACTGTAGTTTTGTCAAACTATTCAATACATTTTTTTTTACCCTTTACATACCCACCCATATGATTATTTTACTTTTTCAGTAATGCTCTGCCCACATTGCCTAGATTAATGATGGTGACTCATGGCTAATTTATGCTCCATTGTACAATTTTGATTCGGACCAATTTATAATCGCACAACGCGTCAAGAATTAAACGCGTCATGAGCTTATATATTGGCTATTTTCGGTCCACATTGTCAAGTATAGGACAAAGTATAAATTAGGCTTAACAGATCCACAGTAATAATCTTTGCCTGTGGGCATTTTTAATGGTGGTTGTTGAGGGAATCAAAAGAGTTAGTTAGGCAATTTCCTCCACAAACAATTAGCTGATCCATTAATGTATGTACTGCAGTTAGTAAAGATAGGTCATTAGTGCCCCACTTCTGTGTTTACAGCCACCTACTTTGCTGGGGGACCCAATTATGCTTATTGTTATGGATACAGGAACCGGCATGGCATACAGAATGATTATGCGTCAAGACATCGCAAAGGCCCCCACAGTTTCATTATTTCCAGCAGCATTTTGATAAATGGAAATGTCTGTTATTTACTTTTTTTGTTAAACCAATAGTTCTGATCACAGTCGCACTTTTGTAACGTGAGGCTAATGTCAGAGCATGCTTAAGTCTTGAATACAGTACTTTACCTTGCAGATTTGTGTAGTAGACTATTACCGAATAGTACAAATAATCTCAGTGACATGATTAGAGAGGTCTGAGTATCTGCAGATCAAGTGGCTCATATACTTGTAATGGCATGTTTTATCACTACGTTCCAGAAGTGACAGACCCCGAAAAGAAACTTGAAGCTTTCCGTGAAGCTCTGGCACTGTTGCCCCCATCACACAGTGAAACTCTGAAATACCTCATGGCACACTTAAAAAGGTGAGTGATCCATAGTAAACCCACATAAGTTAAAATCAGTTGCTGCCAGTGTGTGTATGTTTCTAAACGATTTCACTTTTGCAGGGTGACACTGAATGCAAAAGACAACCTGATGAATGCAGAGAACCTCGGCATTGTGTTTGGGCCTACCCTCATGCGAGCCTCAAACTTGGACGCCATGACAGCACTCAATGACATCCGCCATCAAAGACAAGTGGTGGAGGTGCTCATTAAAAACTGTGATGTGCTCTTCTGAAAGCAGATGAGGACGGACTGCTTGTTGCAGAACAGCCATTTGATAATAATTATTTTTTTGTGTAAAGACTTGAACAAATCTTTTGTATTACATTGTGTAATACTTTTTTTTTTCTATGCCCTCTTTATTGACCAGTGCTGAACCTAACATTCTTCCTCCCCTGTATCGGGTGTGGACGATGTACCTTACACTTGTATGTACTGTATGTCTCCCCATTTTTGTCGGGGCTTTTCTTAAAGCTGATGGGCCAGTAGTATAAATTGTGCAGGTTCTTTGTTTTTGTGTACCTTTATAGCAGTAACCCAGCATGTGTTAAAGATTGTGAAACCGTGTGACTTTGATTTTGTTTGTCCTGTAGTAGTTACACAGTAAAACCTCAATGTTAACTAATTTAACTCTGAAGAGGCCTACATGCTCCATTATGATCGCCAAACGTTTTTCGGATGGCCTGTCCGAAGAAACTTTGGACAGACAAGTTCCCACTCATACTAGCACCACAAATGTTTGTGTTCTGAACGCCAGACTCTGCCAACTCAATAATCTGATCAATGAATTTGCCTCGCAATGCTCCGCTCGAACCCCTGAAGCAGTGTACAGCCAGGGCTGGAAGCGGTTATTTTAATAAATGGACATCACCTCCGGCGTGCTGTGGGAAATTTGTCTCGGAGGTAGGGAGGTTTTGCAGTTTCTTGTGATAGGATGTGTTTATGGTCACTCGGAGGATGATTACAGAGGTGTTTGTACCACCTGGATGCTGGCTTGTATCGTGAGATTGGTAGCAGTGCCAGAGAGGCGCAACAACAAGGACACAGCCAGGCAGACACAGTCAGCCACTCGAAGCTCGCCTACGGCAGCTTGTTTGTAAATGATTTATACATTTTAGACATTAAATATGCCATAGCTAGTTTCACAATCTTCACTGATTTTACATGCTTGTTAAAGACGTTGATATAAAAATGTGCAACTTCTAGACCGCAGTGCAGCACCCTTGGCTGGCATCAGAATGAAGCCTTGGGCTGATTGCGGAAACAAAACTAAATAAATCGCACCCACCCATCTCCTGACCTGTCTAAACTGTCTTTGGACAGTCAGAACATCTAGGGGTGCAGGGGTGTCTAAAAGAAGTTCTGAGACTGCCCATCCGAAGTTCTGAATGACGCAATTTTGTAGTTATAACGTACCCTGCCCAAAGAATTCGGACATCGCATGGACCATGTAGCCCGCTTTACCCTCTGAGTTAACACTGGAGATTTTACCGTCCAGATCCCTAGCTACCTATTGTGCAATTATTTCTTTCTGTGAAACATAATATAGCTGGATGAAAAAAGCTACTGACGTACTGAGGAGCACCTTTATGACATTGTATTTTTACCTCCTTATCTCTTTTTATGTAACCTACAGTTCTTACCAAGTTACCATTTGAGCCTTTCCTCACAGAAAGCAACCAGTCAATGTGTGCTTTGTTATATTTGCCTGAACTTAAAAAAAACTTTTCTTGTTCAAAGAGGATTATTTGTGCTGTTTTTTTACTGTAATGCTTTTCTACATAATTTGTGCATGAACACTTTAATTTATTAAACCTTATGAAATGCAGAAACGGCACAACTCATATGAATTTAAATGTGTTCAATTAAGCTCTGGAATGAGCATCACGTAAGGTACATTTTAATTGCAGGAAATGGTTGACAAAAGGGGAAGTAGTCATTTAATGACATTCTACATTTTATTTGACCTTCCAAGATGACCCAGGCAAATGGGGCCATTTTTCTTTAAATCTGCGTATCCGGCGTGACGGGTAATGCTAGATGCCACATATGATTGTACAGCAACCCCTCTGGGAACACGTCAATCACAGTCATTCACTGTGAGATTAAATCAAAACCCACAGTACCTTAGGCATTGCGCCTCTGTGCATCCATGAGATTTTTAATTGCTAGATATATATGCAAACAACCTCACTTGGGATTTATGCATTTTAGGGTTAATTATCCACAAGCAATCTTTCCATGTAATTTCCAGAAACCAGTCATGCCGTTGTGAGCTCATTGGCAGCTCATTCTGAGATCAAAGTGTTACCACTGTTTTGGCTTGCACAACAAAGGGAGGTTCTAAATATGTATTGCTTTTCTTGAACTAGTATGGTGCTGTCACAAATGTGAATTAAAATGCATCTATGTGGGGTGCCCGCTGGCCTAGCGGTCAAGGCAAATACCACATATAGGATATAATCCTGCCTGACAGCGTATCACAGGCTCGAATCCCATCCCCGACGACCTTTGCTGCGTGTCACTCCCTGTCTCTCCCTCCGTTTCCTGTCATTCTTTACAATATACTAACAAAGGCAGAAAAGCCACAAAAAAAAACTTTAACATGCATCTATGTGATAATTGTTTATAATCACAGCCTTGCATCCATTTTACAATGCTTTCCCCTCTATGCCATTTACTACATAAAGAAATACTGGTCGGTATACATTTTTTCACCAGATTTTGCAGGGAGACAGGGCAGAAGTGACTAGTTTGGAGTAAGTGATTTATGCCATCTCTGATTGATTGCTCTATGATTCTTCATTGTGGATTAGGCTTCTCATTGGTCAAGAGGAATGTACAAGAAAGACGACCATGGGTTTGGTGGGTCATTAATGGATTGTTTTTCTTACTGCAATGTTTTGGTTATATTTTTGCAGTTTGAAAGGGCTTTTTTGTTTTTATGTACATATTTTTATTCACATTTTTAGAATACATGGGGCATTTAGTTTTGCGGAGTGATTTGAATACCGACATTGGCTTCTTGACTAGGTGGACATTTCAGTTTGATGGGAGTGTTGAATTATTTGAGTTAAATTGTTCTAACCGCTTAACAAACATGTTTTTTCCCCTGGGCAAACATCAAGGCATTATTACTTTCCCTACCAAGTGATAACTAGGCTTAAAGGCTTACCAGATTGTTATACTCAACCAAGCTCCCATAGTGTCTGCTAGCAACTATTCTCTGTTTGTGTCTGTTGGTACAGATACAGTACAGTTGTCCTCAATGAAGGACACAGCTGTCTCCTAATCTCAAGTAAAATCCTATTAAGTGGTTGTTCACATTGCTAACTGCCTGACTTAACATTAAAAGCAGTAAAATGTGATCTTCTATGACTTCATTCAGCTATTGTTCACCCATTGATACTCTAGTCTGTGTTCTTTTTAAACATGGCCTGCGACATTGACTGCATTGCAATTCAGAAGCTGTCCTCACTTGACATTTAATCACTAGGTTTTTGTGGCCGCATCACATCAAATTATTGTGTGACGGATTCATACCTACCTTTGTTGGCTGTATACAAAATGGAAATCCGTCTTCCAGCTGTATGGCTTTCCACCAGCCATAATCAGCCATTTTTCAAATATATTATACATTCATCTACATTAGGCACTGACTGGGTGCAAAAGGCAATAGACCAAACCACGGAAGCTATGCACCGATTAGACATCTGCTGTGATGACTCCATGACAGTAGTCTCCTCATGCACATCCAATAATGTTTGCCAATTCTATTGTGTGATGGCTGTGCCTTCACAGTAATGAGTCTAAATGTGACAGTGTCTGTGATCCATGAGATATAGGTGACCTTTCTTCTTTGTTGATTACATGTTACTGTCTGTTGATTTCCTCCCACAGAGAGAGCTGACCTAAGTATCGAAATTATTTTCTTTTTTCCCCCTTCTTTTTATGCCTTTCTTGATAGTACAGTAGGTAGGCAAAGGCCGTCGGGATCGGGACTCGAACCCGCGACGCGCTGTCAGGCTACATTGGAGCCTACTGTAGGTGCCCGGACCGCTAGGTCAGCAGTCCGGGCCAGTATCAAAATTCTAAGATGAACCGAGATATTCAGTTAATCCAAATGTCACTATCTTTGCCTGTGTATAGCGTCACCTCTTGTAGGCACATACAACTGTGTGATTAGATTTCTTAACATTTGAATGACACATCTCACAATCAGTGCTTCTTCTTTGCTTACTTTGTACTTACTGAATAATTACATTCTGGATAGATAGATAGATAGATAGATAGAAATGTATATGCTGTACACACTCACTCAAACACACACACACACACACACACACACACACACACACACACACACACACACACACACACACACACACACACACACACACTCTGACACCCATGGATATATATATATATATATATATATATATATATATATATATATATATATATATATATATATATATATTATATATATATATATATATATATATATATATATATATATAATATAATCATGGTTATAATGCACTTAATACTCTCTATGGAAACCCTAATCCGTATAATCTTCCACAACATCCAGCATGCTGTCCATTGTTCATCCAACCCCTGCAGTGGTATCACCATTCATGTATTCCATGACCATTTTCATAACATGCAGGATAGAGCTAAAAATACTGGTCAGTCTCCTTCAGAGCTGTTACTGGCACCAGTAGTGTACTGGTCAGTATCCTTCCTGTACGAGAAGTGACCAGTAGTGGTGTAGTCAAATAATAATTCAATACAGACCTTTTACTTATGAAAAACATCGGAGCACCACTGACACTGGGGTTGACTGAGCCGATTCAATGATGATTTGTCCTGGCTTACATGGCAGTGCTGAGGCGAGGCAGAGCATTGTGTGAACTCAGGTGGTCTGAGTGATAGGGAAAAGGGGTGGGTGAACTGCAGAAGGGGTTGAGGGACAAATCTCTCTTAATTCAGACATTGCCAAAATGGTCATTTGTTCTTAAGTGAGATGAATGAGACTAGTTGTTTGAGTGACTGGCTGATTGAACAGATTGGTGCTGTGAGGAAATTGAGTTGCCCGACCCATCACTGGCTCAGCAGGGTTGGGCAGGTGTAGAGGGCCACATGGGTGTAATATGCCCGGCCATCTGGAAACACATGGCTGTTGCAACATTCAGTAGACATTTTGAGAATTATTCAATTAAGTCAATGACTAATAATGTATTCAAAGTGTGCGACTGGACAAAATAAGTATTAGGACAATTGTTTTTTTTCTCTGTAGCTTTACACAAAGGGACACACTGACAAAACTTAACAAGAACATTTTTAATTAATCCTCAATCTAAATTCAACAACGGTTGTGAAAATGTCTTCATAAGCACAATTGTTTTCAACTATTGATCAACAACAATAATGGAACAAGGTTCAAGGTAGCTTTATTGTTACATCTTTTAGGGTCAAAAGAGTCCAATTTCTTTGTTCCGATTCTCCTCAATGTTTATCTAAACTGCAAATGCCATTCCTTTAAAAGCAGCCAGGGGTTGTCATTGCACCTGTTATGTTCTGTGTGGGCTGTTTCACGATGGGATATTTCAGTGGTAGATTACTGTGGCATGTTGAGCTTATAACAGATGACAAAGAATGTGGCTCTCAAATGACAAATGTTGGCAGTCATACACATACGGTGTCAGAGAAAAACAATACTGCTAACGGGAAAACTCGGCTGTAAGTTATTGGGCGCCAGTGCTGTAAGAATCCTTTAAGCAGGGAGATACTTTTTCATTCTCCTATGGGCCAGCAGGCAACAACTTGAAGTTGAGTCTTCATTTTGGATTTACAAGAAAGCTTTGGCAAGAATGAAGCTTTTATTTTTCAGTTTTCATCTAATATTTCTAACAGGTAAGGAATGGACACTGAAATGCATCCATGCTGGTAAACCAGAGAAACAAAAGTGTTACTTAACTGATATGTTGTGTTCACATTACATTAAGTTACATTTTAACTTTAAGTATAGTTTATTGAACCACCCTTCCATGAATGATGTACTATATGACAGTAGTTTGGTCATTTTGTGTTGTTGGAACAACATAAATGATAACTAAATGTATTTTACTTTTTACTTGTTCGTCTTGTCCAGCTATAACATGCTTTGATTGACAAGAGCATTTGTGTGTTGCTTTACTGCGTACGGCTGTCGCTTCTATGTTTCACGAGGCAACCTCCATAGTTAAGTATGGACGGGTCCTGGGTTTAGTGAGCTAAATGTGTCAAGAATCATTCTATGTTTCATGTTGCTTTAATACAGCCTTCCCTCCAAGGTCATGTGGAAAGTGAAATGGGATACTGCTCTGGCCTGTGTCAAATGTGTAACAGAAATCCTGGAAGTAGAAATGAAACACTATCTCTATCAAGTGACCCTTACACGCCTCTCATCTCCAACAAATTATGCACCAGACTACAGCATGCCGAATGTAATCTGTATGTTGTTGTTGTTGTTGCTATTGTTGTTTTTATTACTTTATGTATAGATGTCCAAATTATTTCTATAGAAGAAGTAGGCTACATAGCTCTCTGGAAATACAAGCTGGTTTTCACACATTAAATCTGATATTACACAGACATCAGCACCACTGGTGCTGCTGGGACAGTCTCCTTGAGACCCAGGAAAGTGACCCTGGTTGACCTGTGTAGTCTCCAGTAGTGACGACAACTTCTAATTCTGTTCATGAACAGATAGGATTTCATGTTCCACCATGAACAAAACAAGGCTGAATAGTTCAATTATGTGTATTAGAATTAGGATTTTAGTGGCATCACTGCAGTGTATTCACACATCCAAATGTCATGCCTGACTATTTATGAACCATACCGAGAAATGTGTGCAAAAATCCCCTCATAGTAAGAATGCATTTCACTGGCACATTGGTATCATCATTGGATACTCTAAACAAAGCTACTTTAATCTGAATCCTGTATGCATGATCTCTGTGATCGTTGTAGGTATTGCCTGGGCTTCTGAGGATGAAACGCGCTTGGTTAAAACCATTTTCACTGGTTACAACAAGATTGTTCGTCCTGTCACTCACTTCAAGGACCCGGTTGTGGTTACTGTTGGACTTCAGCTAATCCAGCTCATCAGTGTGGTGAGAGATTAAGCCATCCCATATCGCCTCACCTCTAAGGCTCGTTGTAATCAAGAATCTAAATGATTGAATAATTCTCCATATCTCCATATGCAGGATGAGGTCAACCAGATTGTCAGCAGCAATGTGCGATTAAAACAGGTTTGTTTTAACATGTTTAATAATTGTTTCTAATCACAACAGAGGGGCACCTGCTACTAAATGTTATTGTGAAAAGTTATAGTGAATGTTATTAGAATAGCTCTCTGAGCTCATATTAACTCTGTAAATGCAATATTATATAGACAGATAATTATGGCCTAAAGACACATTACAATGTTTCTTGCTGTGTAAGGCCTCCTTCAATGAATGCAAAGAATCAAGTATCATTCAAATAAAACCTTTGCCCATAATCTACCTTTCAAATAGTACAAATGAAAGTATACATAATGTAAACAAATATGTAAAATCCTGGAAATAATGTCCATTTCCAACAGAAAGTTGGTCAGAAATATATTTGGCATAACCTGATGCCCTTTCTATGTTCATTTACTCAGCAATGGAAAGATATGAACTTGCAATGGAACCCAGACGATTATGGCGGAATCAAAAAGATAAGAGTTCCATCCACTGACATTTGGCGGCCCGATCTGGTTCTCTACAACAAGTAAGCTCTCCTATCCATTCAGTTAGACAAAAAGACTCAAAACTAGGCATGCAACAGTTAATCGAACTAAAAGATTACCAATTTTAATAAAATATTGGGGGAAAGGTTGGGGGAAATTTAGTTTTTTAGTTTGTGTGTTTTTTCTCCTTTTCCCCTGTTTCTTTCCTTTTGTAATTTTAAAACAGCAATAAACGTTTTCAAAAGTAGAGAAAATAGCCGATCTACGCTTGGCATCGAGCTTGTAGATCAGCATTTTTTTCCTATTTAGCATGACACAGTTGTACGACAATTTTTCCATATTGATTCACTGATATACAAAAAATACATCAAATAAATATTTTAAACATGAAAATGATCAATAGTTAAAGCCCTACTCAAAACGACTTCAGAACGATGTTGTCGAGTCACGTTTTGCTTTACTCCGTAGTGTTGAGTGGAGAAGGCTCAGATTGCATCAGGCTAAATCTGGCCCCTGGTATCGCAGGTTCTCTCCATACCATATGCTGTGTCTGACACACACTGCTGTTTTTTCCCTGACAACCAGCCTCCACTGCCACAACAACCTGTGCCAGCCAGGCTCTGCGCTGGTTGGTTGGGCTGTTTGACTGCAGTGCTGGCCAGACGTTGCCAAACCCCCAGGCACTGATGTCCCCCCGTGTTAACATTATCTCCTGCCACGCTCATGCTGCCTATACACACACACTAAACAAAAATGATGCTAAATAGCACTAAAAGTGGTTAATTAGCTAGTAATCATAGGGGACCCTCACCCTCTTTCTAAAGTTGATAGCACCTTTGTCAAATAGCACTATATAGGAGCTTTAGGTATGGAAGCGGTGCTATAGCACCTCAACCACCGTATGGGTCCATTTGGTTGCATTTGTACACTCTCAGAGTTACAGACCTGTAATGGTCCATTTGGTTCCTAACTATCAATCATTCAGCTGGAGGCCCAGAGTTACATAAATTATAATAAATTACTGAGGATTTCCCTGTGTGCTTATTTGTGCCCATAGTGCTGATGGAGACTTTGCAATTGTTCATGAGACCAAAGTTCTACTGGAACACACCGGGATGATCACATGGAACCCGCCTGCCATCTTTAAGAGCTACTGTGAAATTATTGTGCTGCACTTCCCGTTTGACCTCCAGAACTGCAGTATGAAGCTGGGCACCTGGACCTATGATGGGAACTTGGTCGTCGTCAACCCAGTAATACCAATGATCCATACTATTCAAACATCAACAACAAAGGGAAGAAAAATATAGATAGAAAGAAAGAAAGACTTGTAGGCTACTTGTACGACAAGTAGGCCTACATACAGGGCTTAAGTTATTATAGTCGTACCAATAGAATAACCCCATATTAGTACTCATGAAGCATACTACAGTGAGTGTGGAAACTGATCAAAACCAACAGCTTGACACTTGAATTAGAATTTCAGTATCGATGTCCCCTCATAGTCGAATAATTGATTAATCAGTTGGTTTGGTCACTTTGTTGTAGTCATTTGTTTCATAATTATTTATTGAAAAATAATGTACACATCTCTTGTAAACAGTCGATATAACGCAGTAGCCATTGTGAAATCAACATTAGAGAGAGTTCAGTTCTTCTCAGCCTCACCAACCTGAAAAGGCTGGTCTCTGCATGATTGTATGCAGCAAACACAATTTTACAGATTCGTCAATTAAATAAACGAATCTATTGATCGACAAATTCCTATGAATATTAGTTGACTAAGAACTAAGGATAGCCCTAGTTTAAATATTGTTAAATGTCTTCCTGACTGTTTCTCTTCACCAGGACAGTGACCGCCCTGACCTGAGTAACTTCATGGAGAGTGGAGAGTGGGTGATGAAGGACTTTAGAGGCTGGAAGCACTGGGTGTACTATGCCTGTTGCCCTGAGACACCTTACCTGGACATTACCTATCATTTCCTTATGCTCCGTCTGCCCCTCTATTTCATTGTTAATGTCATCATCCCCTGCATGCTCTTCTCCTTCTTGACTGGCCTCGTCTTCTATCTGCCTACAGACTCTGGTACGTTGACACTTGTTTCCAATTCATCTCAGTGTTCACACATGGAATGAATGAGTTCGCAGGAGAATCATCATATTACTGTATATAGAATACACGCGCACACACACACACACACACACACACACACACACACACACACACACACACACACACACACACACACACACACACACACACACACACACACACACACACAAACACACAAAACACACAAACAAACAAATATCTGTTGCAAACTGTGTGTGTGTGTGTGTGTGCACGCGCGTGTGCGTGCGCGTGTAAACGTGCGTGTGTGCATGCATGCATATATTCCTGCTGTGGGTTAGTGAATGTACTGCAGAGTGGGGGTATTACTCCTGTGATGGCTGCTATTATTGGTTAAGTGGCCTTAAGCAAGGGTCTCATCCCCAAAATGATACTTAGCACACTGTATTGTGTGCTACTACGTATGTTCAAAGTCTGTGGAGTGGTGCATACCATGTGTGCATATCTTAGAGGAATAGAAAGACAAACAAAGGCAATTAAGTTGCGTATTAGAATATAAGTAATTATCTATAGTTCTAACACTGATAATTCAAATTAGGTTTATCTCCTGTACAGTTTGAGCGAATACTTTTGTTTGCCAAGAGCTTGTCCTCCATGTTGAATGTCAGCTTATAAGGTGTTAAGTTATTGAAACTGCAGTGCTCCAGTGCACATCTGGCCGTGTTCCCAGTGTGGAGGCCTGCCTCATTACCCAGCGTCCCTCTGTGCTGTCATGTCTGCAAGCAGGCCTTTGCTTTCATGTATTATACATCACTAGATGGCTGTTTTTAATATGGCTGCTGACATGATACTGTGAAGGATGCCAAAGAGTCTTCCCTGTGGATTGATGCTTTCAGCAGTACAACAGAACAACAAACACCAGTGAAACAAAATGACAAAAATATAATAATAATAATAAGATAATAATAATAAGGGTAACTATTATTATTACACTAATAATAATAATTATTATTTTTATTACTAGACATTTTTGGACACTTCACTACATTTCAAAGACAAATGTTGTACTTTTGCCCCCCCCTACATTTCTAGAAAGAGAAAAAGTGCCACTTAAGCCATGTTTCAACTATAGTGAAAATAGAAGATCTACAAGCTCAAAAAGCATTGTTAGTTTGTAGATCTGCTATTTTCACTATTATTTATTTTATTTTTGTAAAATATCAGGATTTTGTTTTTAATTGTCGAACATTCATAGCAGCAATTGATATTAAAAAGAAAATGTAGTTTGTCATTTGTACTTTTCAAAGCATGTACTTTTGAATAATTAAGTAGGCCTATTTTTAAAAGCAGGTACTCCAGTGGGCTACTTTAACTCAAGTACAAATTTGGCTGAGCAACTTTCACGTTGAGTAATATTTGACCAGGAGTATCTATACTTTGACTCAAGTACTGGAGTTGGGTACTTTGTCCACCACTGGATATAAGGGCCAGGCTATTAGTGAGGATGACCTGCTGTGACCTGTGACAAACTAAAGGTCAATCGAGCCTTCTCTGTGGCTGGTCCAAAACTATGGAACAGTCTACCACTTCTTGTCCGAAGTAACTCGCCTCTTCTCCCTAGCCTAAACTGTTTTCCATCTCGCCCATGCCCCTCGTTTTTATCTACCTTTCCAATTCCTTCTGCCATTGATTTAATTATCTTGTTTTAATGTTGTTACTGTATGTTAATCTTTTTATGCTGTTGTATTATGATGTACAGCACTTGGGTCAACTTCGGTTGTTTTTAAATGTGCTTCATAAATCAAATTGACTTGACTTGACCATGTGTCCCTATAGGTGAGAAGATGACCCTCAGCATCTCTGTTCTGCTGTCCCTTACTGTCTTCCTGTTGGTCATTGTGGAGCTCATCCCTTCCACCTCCAGTGCTGTGCCACTCATTGGGAAGTACATGCTCTTCACCATGGTCTTCGTCATTGCCTCCATCATCATCACTGTCATTGTCATCAACACCCACCACCGCTCCCCAAGTACTCACACCATGCCCGACTGGGTTCGCCAGGTGGGGTTATACTGTTGTAAAATGGATTTAGATTGACAATTGTATGGCTCTCTGAAATAAATTTGATTTCCAAGTGTGAAAAAAAAGAATCAGCCTATGTATTCTTTGCACTCTATAGCCATCTAGTGGCAGTAGGATTAATTGCATTTTGTTTTTTTATAGCTTCTCCTATCAATAGCTACTAGCTGTCATGGTAGTACTTTGACATTGAGTATTGTAATTTTTTTCCATTCCAGGTGTTTATTGAAACCATTCCCAACCTCATGTTCTTCTCAACCATGAAGCGCCCAAGTCAGGAAACAAAGCCAGACAAAGTCATCTATAATACTGATTTTGACATCTCGGACATCTCTGGAAAGCCTGTCCCTGCTGGTGTCCCCTACCAGTCACCTATCACCAAGAATCCTGATGTTCGCAGTGCCATTGAAGGGGTGAAGTACATCGCAGAAACCATGAGATCAGATGAGGAGTCCAACAATGTGAGGTTTCTCATTCTAAGGAAGGGAAGCAGGAATGTTGTTCTTTGTTGTCTCCTGTCATTGTGAGTAACAAATTATCTTTCCTTTTTCTCCACAGGCTGCTGAGGAGTGGAAGTTTGTGGCAATGGTTCTGGATCACATTCTGCTGTGTGTGTTCATGGCAGTATGTCTCATTGGTACATTAGGCGTGTTTGCAGGCCGCCTCATTGAGCTAAGTAGACTTTAGATACTTTAATGTTTTTCTTCAAGTTGATTGTTGGAATTTACAATCCTCTGTTGTTGTGATCCTCTTTTAAACACATGAACCCTAGCATCCTTATTCTGGGAAACATTCTGTGAAAATAGCAGATCTACAAGCATGTGAGCTTGTAAATCGTCTATTTTCAGATTGTAGAGCGAAAACAGGAGAGAATCAGAATAATTCAGAATCAACTTTATTGAGGGGAGGCCTACTACAGAGCCCTTTGAAATACGGTCAACTAAGTTTGTGTTTAAGTGGTTAAAGTTGATGACTGGTCATTCAGGTGAGTTACTAATCTGTAAGCAAGCGCAAGCTCTTAGAACAAGATGACACCAAAAGCAGAACACTGTGCTGAGGGTTTCTTTTTGTTTTTTTGTTTTTTACTTTTTCTTTTCTTTTCTAGATTAGAGTAGCCAATTATGTTAACCCCTATTTCTCCCAAATTGGCAAACTATTTCCTCCCACTGCTTGCCACTGCTGTTATACTGGCTCACCTGCCAGTGAGGTGCCCCCACCGGGAGGACATAGCGGCTCCATCCTACTCCTCCCGTTCAACATTCCCCACTGACAGACGCCGCCCTAGCCCGTAGGAGTATGAAAAATGGATGCACCACGGTGGATTCGAAGTTCGAATCCACCGTGGTGCATCCATTTTTCATTCGTTCGAATTTCGAACCCCTAGTCTAGGGCGTAGACTCTGTGGTGTTGGGCAGGTACTTGGGCACCCCCGAGTTTTTTTTTATTACACAAGCCATATTACGTAACCAGAAATTATGTGAGTCATGACTGATACAGAAGTAGGCAAGACAGGATATGAATTGGTGTAGATTGAAAACATGTTCTAAAAAGCAGATCGATGCTTGACATGCTTAGGCCTGCAGTATCAGTATAAAGGAGAGCAGATTGAGTTATATATAATACATACATCAGAATCAGAACTTATTGCCACATCACATGATTACAGGTGTAAAATAGTGAGTGAAATTATATTTTGTGCAAACTGTCAACATTTCTACATTGTTAGAGGAAGAGTTTGAATATGGAACGAGAGAATAGAAAGAAAAGAACACAGAACAGTCAACAGTCAAATAATAGGAAGGCAAAGTCACATCAAATATGCAAAGTCCACAAGGTGCATGAAAATAGCAATGGATAAATGGCGCTACGGAAGGCAGAAATGCTTCTTGTGCTGGTGGAAAACATATCCAGCAGTATAAAAATGGCAGCAGGTAGGCTATTTAAAATCACAGTTTCATCATGAAACTTTCATGTGCATGGATAAAGTGGCATGGTTAAAGGATAATGTAGCAATTTAACAGCAGGTATTGAGTGACCATCTCTAGTGCCTGATATCAACTGTATGTACTGAGTGTATACATAACTGATAGTGTTAGTGCCACAGTAGAGAGTGTAGACATAGTCACAGAGTGAATTCGTTATAAGATTATGTAGAGATTTGGGACACGCCTCGAACATAGAACATAGACTCTCTGGTTATTTGTTTGGTGAGGCATTTTATTTTGTCATATAAACTTTGTCGTGTCTGTTTTCTTATATCATTTGCAGCCTCCACAGTAGCTGTAAGATTTGTAATTGTGTTGTGCTGATATTATATTGTTTTTGACTTGAAAATGTTTGCGTTATGACTTGTGTGCCTCTACATTAAATAAGAAGAAAAATGTGCAGTCTCAATGGATTGAATGGCTCAAATGTTAATTGTTTGAAAGAGAAAGACACTTCTGAATACAGTACTCATATCATTGTACATGTTGAGTGTCCAAGGCCACAGATTTGGGCAGTTCACATCTGCCCAAAGCCCACCGTTCAATAGACCAATTATTTGTTTACCAACATTGATACTGGATGCACAGGTGATTGTTTCGTGCAATCAATTCTCAACCTGTTGTTTCGGAGTGCGCTGGTTTCAGCACACCACAACCCCCTTTTGTGTATAGACGGATTTCCGCGCGACGTCATCACAGAGCAGAATGCGCAACCTGCGCATGCCCGGGTGAAAGGCGCGTTCGAAAATACAGCCCTGAGTGGCAGTGAGCGCACTGGCCAATACAAACTAATAGGCGAGTGTGCTCCGGTGCGTAATTTCCAAACGCACCCATAGGCTTCCCCCTCCTCTGCGCGGTCATATTCCTCTCAATGTTTACAAACATGAAACCCCTGGCTAGTGAGGGGCGCGTCCTAGCGAGACCTGATAGAATGGGTTTCATTGCGCATAGGCCTACTGGTTCTTATCAGTGTGACGTCGTCTGTTAAGGGGTCTACACAACATTTAATCTACATGTTTCCATACACCAGTGTTGTGCAAATATTGCAGATATTAGGACTTGGTTCATGAGATAAGCAGTAGGTGGCACTGTTTCTCCAGTCAGGGGCTACTCATATTGTTAAGCTATTAGTGGCAAGTCTGGCAACCAGATGTTATATATCAGAACGTACCATAATATAGCTTACCAAAATGTACATAAAACACTGCTATACATCACACGAACGTCTCTATGACTAACCTCGCGTCACCAGACTTTGCACCTCGGGGGAAAGCCTGGTATTCGTTCCAAAATGGCCCGTATGATCCGGTTTAGAAAGAAGGGGGGAAAACTATCGTGTTCCGGTAGTTCGTTCCGGTTGGCGTTACATTGTTTTTCTTCCCCACATAATGCGAATCAATTAGTTTAGTCTCGCACCACGAGTTAGAATAAAATGACCATTATCCCAAAAGAAACGATTATACCAAACTAAACACATTTTAAACGAGGGGAATAATTTTGGAGGTGTACGGCACTGGAGGTTCTGGTCACTTGCTCCGGTGACCTGATGACGTAAAGTTATTTCCGCTCCAACCGGATCAGAAACCCGAAAATGGTATCGATCCCAGGCTATCATACTACAGAGTATAAATTGTTGCGCTTGCGCATTGGTAGATGCTCAAAGCTCCCCCCTTCTGTCGTTCTGCTACCATGATTGGCGGATTCCCTGCGTCAAAAGAGGACTAATGAAAGTTGTAGGGGTGAACCTCAACCCTGGTTACTGTGTTTGAACAGTATGTCTGGGACATGGACCCAGTGACTGACAATAACAATCGTAAGTACTGACACAACGTGATGGTTATTATTTGTTTGATCATAGGGAGCTTACAACAAATCACCTGACGGAACAGCTAGGCCGAGTGTCACGTTTATAAATAACTAGTACTAGACTAATCAGCGATAACCTTAAAACTAAACAGCAGTGAGCTTACAGAATGCTCGTTACGTACCATGTCATTACAAAGTCAGGTTTCAGAGATAATAGAGCTGCGGAGAAACTGCTCTCACTAAATCATGTGTGAGTTAGCGCTGATGCTAATAAGGTATCAGATTTGGTTCTTGATTTAAGCGTTATGTTATACATATATATATTATACAAAATGTGTTCTAAACGGATACAGGATAGGTGGGCACTATAGGGACATCTGGGCACCTCGATGTCAAAATTGGCTATTTTATCCAAAATGTTAAAAAATAAAAGAATTCAAATTAGAAAGATGGTCTTAAGTAGTGAAGTATGATTTGAACATGCACATCACATCATTATTTAGACTTAATTGTATCCTTCAACTTCTTGTTTATGCCCCAAAATGACTGGATACAGTGGATATACAGGTTTTGTAGCAATTTGCAGCAATTGCAGAAATATTACAGCTTAATTGTCGAATATTTAAGCATGTTTTAATCATGTAGGCCTATACTTAAAATACATATACTTATTTTATGTAATATTGTATAAATACTTCTACTTAAAAACATTTTTCATTTTTTTTCAACATTTTGGACAAAATAGACAATTTTACATTGAGGTGCCCAGATGTCCCTTGTGCCCACCTCTTATACTGTGAACATAAATTTTATTTAGTACTATTACCAAGCTATGTCTTTAACAATGGGAAAAGAAAGATAGTGATTTATCATCAGCTTGTTTGCCATCATTGACCATATTCACACAGTGGCTCTGAGGTCATATTTGCAGGTGTGGGAAACCGTAGGGCTTCCCACCCCCCAATTATGACATACAGTAAAAGCAAAATGGGAATCAAATGGATAAAGTCAATTGCAAACTGTACCCTACTTTGTAAAGTATGTTACTAACAAACCAAACAAGATTTTCTAGAGTTAAAGTTAGTTAGTTAGTACTTAAAAACATTTTTCATTTTTTTTCAACATTTTGGACAAAATAGACAATTTTACATTGAGGTGCCCAGATGTCCCTTGTGCCCACCTCTTCTGTTACCTCCTAAACTGGTTCCCCTGGTCTTGGAGATAAGTAGTTACATGTCATCTTTTTGTGTTTGCACAAAGAGCTGCCTGCCTTGGGCATATTCTGTTCTCAGTATAGGCTATTGTCTGTGGCGAACATAATAATTCTGATAATATGATAAATATTCACAATGTAGCTACATATCTGTCAAACCAAATGATGCAGATGCCTGCCCTAAATCTCTCTGACCGCATGTCTGCAATCAATAAATGGATTAGGCTAATAACTTTCTCAAATTAAATGAGTAGACTATAAAACAGAAATGTTATAATTGGCCACAAAGCAAAAACTCAGCAAAAATAATGAAAAGGTAATTAATGCTTGTTTTATCTGAAATAGGTTGGACTAGTACAATGCACATGGAAAAAATGAAGAGTCACTTTGCTTCAATTATGCACCCAAATTATGGAACACATAGAGAGGCTGCAGGCTATATTGAAATCTTTAAACAATGCTTTAAACCATGTTGTTTTAACCTAGCCTGTAGCACAAGCACATTTTTAAGGCATTTTATTTCATTGTATTTTCCATGTACATTTTTTTATTGATCGATTATGTGCTTTATTTAAGAAATGAAAATTTGTTTTAGTTTTTCAAGTTTGTCGAGTTTAAAAAAAAAAACGTTGCTTCCTTTTAAACAGTTATTCAGTTTCCTGTTTTTTTTTCTCTTTTATGTAAAGCACATTTGAGATGCATGTTTTCTATGAAAAGTACCATATCATTTAAGTGCATTAGTATTATTGTTATTAGAATTATAATAATAATTATTATACATAATACATCATTCTTTTTTGTTTCATTAATTATCTAAATTTCTTCCCTCACCACAGCCCTCTGTGCCTCTTCAATATGATGAGTAAACAACTCCAGTATGTTGATCATAAACCGAGCATGAGAGCTGACATGTGAGGGACGAGCAGCACAATGGAATCTAACATAAGTAGCACCTTGTCATATGTGGAAGACCCGCATTCCACTCCCAGTCCCTCCATGATGTCTATTGACAAGCTCTTCCCTGCTCTCTTGGAGTGTTTTGGGATAATACTGTGTGGATACATTGCAGGGAGAGCAAACATTATTACATCCACACAAGCCAAAGGACTGGGAAACTTTGTTTCAAAGTTTGCCCTGCCAGCACTGCTGTTCAAGAACATGGTTCTGTTGGACTTCAGCAATGTCATCTGGCCATTTCTGTGGAGCATCCTCATTGCCAAAGTGTCTGTGTTTTTCCTCGTCTTTGTCCTCACGTTGTTGGTTTCCAGTCCAGACAGTCGCCTTAGTAAAGCTGGCCTCTTCTCTATATTTGCCACTCAAAGCAATGATTTTGCTTTGGGATACCCTATTGGTGAGTAAAATACTGTGAACATAAATTTTATTTAGTACTATTACCAAGCTATGTCTTTAACAATGGGAAAAGAAAGATAGTGATTTATCATCAGCTTGTTTGCCATCATTGACCATATTCACACAGTGGCTCTGAGGTCATATTTGCAGGTGTGGGAAACCGTAGGGCTTCCCACCCCCCAATTATGACATACAGTAAAAGCAAAATGGGAATCAAATGAATAAAGTCAATTGCAAACTGTACCCTACTTTGTAAAGTATGTTACTAACAAACCAAACAAGATTTTCTAGAGTTACATTGTTCTTGCCTCAGTTTTTATGTAATTCCTCTCACTCTCTTTCCTCAGTCGAGGCACTGTACAGAAACACATATCCAGAGTACCTCCAATACATCTACCTGGTGGCACCTGTGTCCCTGATGCTGTTGAATCCCATTGGCTTTGCCTTCTGTGAGATCCAAAAATGGAAAAACCAAAGAGACCGTCAACAGAGCAAGCTTATGATCCTTGGGATTGTCGTCTTGCAGGTTCTAAAGAACCCCATTGTATTCATGGTTGTCATTGGCATCATTGCCCACTTCATCCTGGGCCAGAGAATTCCGGCCTTCATGGTTGAATTTGTGGATGGCCTAGCTAACTCGTTTGGTGGAGCAGCACTGTTCTACCTGGGTCTGTCCATGGTGGGACAGTTGGGAAAACTAACCAGGTCCACGGTTGTCGCTCTGATACTGCTTGTTACAGCAAAACTGTAAGTGCTTTACTGTGGTCAAAACATATATGGAGATTAATGCTTTTATTGAGAGATATTTGGCCAATGTTGTGTGTTCAACAAGGTATTTAGTTTCTTTCTGGTTGTTTTCATTCTTGTATGTTACTCTGTTGCTGCTATCTAATTCATGTATGAAATAATTTTCATAATCACAGGATTCGGTGACCCTGGTGTAAATGATCTCATCTAGGCTATTTCTAACTAGCTGTTCCTTAGGACTTTAATACAAGTCACAAAGGGTTAGGCCTCTGCATGTACTGTACCAACAACATGCTATTTTGCTTGCAGCTTTTGATGACTCAGACCTCTCTTGCAAAATTGTAATCCTTTTGTGAAATCCGAGGCATGTAATGTGGCGACAACTGTATTTTGTAATTTAATTCAAGGCTACTGGCAGTTTTAGAAGATGTGTTTTTAATTGTTTTCCTTTTGTTTCCTATTTAGGTTGTTGATGCCCCTAATTTGTAAAGTCATGGTGGAACTGTTGGATTATAGTAACAGCACCTCTCTGAACCATTCTAGCCTTTCTAACTATGCCTTTCTTTATGGAGTCTTCCCCACTGCGCCCAGTGTGGCCATCTATGCTGCCCACTATAACATGGAGCTAGAAGTTGTAAGTCGCTAGCTAATCTTTTTTTTATTATAATTTTATATATATATATATATATATATATATATATATATATATATATATATATGCACGCACGCACGCACGCACGCGCGCGCACGCACACACACACACACACACACACACACACACACACACACACACACACACACACACACACACACACACACACACACACACACACACACACACACACACACACACACACACACACACACACACACACACACACACACACACACACACACACACACACACACACACACACACTATTTAATACTTGCAAAGATAACAAACATAGCCGCTCTGCATCACAATGTAATCATTAGTTTTGATCATTTTTGGTTATTTTATTTAAATTGATTATTTCAATTAACTACCTAATAATGGTTGTGTCATGTAGCTTCTATCTTGTGATAAGTTGTTGTGTGATTCTTGTGTTTTACTATTCAACAGGTTACTTCTGGGATGGTTGTAAGCACATTTCTCTCAGCTCCAATAATGTATGCCTCTGCCTGGTTACTTACAATACCTGGGATGGATCCTAAGCTGCTGATGGATTCACTGCAGAATGTTAGCTTTAACATAAGCATTGTGAGCTTAGTTGCCCTGGTGAGTATTAGCTGCCTGCACCTTCATGAAATGAGGGCCATCATTACCTACAGCTGCTGTTATTCGTAACTGGCTTTGTATGCTTTATTTAAGTAAAGTATTACTTACTAACAGTAACAAGGCATGGTTTACTCTGCTCTTTTTCACTTAAATCCATTCATACTATAGCAGTACAATTACAGGGAATTTAGCTGTGGAGCTGAACTTTCTTTGTCTGATGGCACAGTTTTACACAATACTAATGTAACAAGAGACCACACAGACACATTCAGCCAAGTACTGTAGCTGCAATATGAGTAAGACACACCTTCATTTAACGGTAAAAACAGTTGCTGCCAGGGGATGAAAATGTATCTGTTCAGAGTTCCCCAGCTGGATGTTGTTTTGGGGGTAACTGATACCTTACTTGACTTCCTCATTTTGTCTGACCTTCAACACAAAAGGAACTAGAAACACAGAACAATGAATAGAAAGCTGCGATGAGTCATGTTTTCATCATCTTTATCATACTTCTTTGAAAAGAGAAGTACTTTTGCACAACTGTAGATTGACAGGTGTGTTGGAGAAGACCATGGGCAGAAGGTGTGCACTACTTCCTGCAACACTGTCTTCTTCACTTGCAATTTGAAAAAAATATTTATTGTGAACGTTTCTAAAGACCTTTAGTACAAAGTCCCTCATCAGGTTATCTTCATCAAGATAACATCAAGGTATCCTCAGAAGGCCAGACCGCACAAATGCAACTAGTTGCAACGCCTTGCAACGAAAGAGTTTTAACTTAAGGCCAGTACACACCAATGCAACTCCTTGCAACTGCCATTGGGGATAATGGTTGCAAGTAGTTGCAAATAGTTGCATGTTGCAAAGAGTTGCATTGGTGTGGTCTGGCCTTGGACTTTGTACTGAAACATGTTCCTACTAAATATTTTTTAAATTGCAATAAAGAAGACGATGTGTGTCAGTCATTTGTTTTATTGTACTCGAATTAAGTTAATGTTCCAATTTCTTTTGCAGTGTTTTAAAAAATGTCTACCATCCTCCTCAGTAAATTAACTGATTCCTGTACCAATCAACTGTGTTTATAGCCGTTACAAATAATACATGTGTCACCCTTTGTGTCATCACAATTAATGAGCAAAATACAATTTCATCACTTTTTAATGCTAAATGCTCTGTTTGTGTAATAGGTATGGACAACAGCTGTCATGCTCCTCAGTAAGAAATTTAAGAGTCTACCTCACATGTTTACATTCAACCTGTTCTTGGCGCAGGTAAGTAGTACATTCATAGCAACACCAAAATACATTATTTTTCACTTCTACTTTTCAGTTCTACCTTTGTCAATATAAAAACATTGCATCTCCTCGCTTCCAGTTTTCAACATGTATTGGAATGATCCTATGGAACTTCATTGTTAGAGAAGACTCCTTCTTTGGCCAGGTTTTGACGTTTGCGTTGTTATATACTTCGCTCTACAGTACATATATATGGCCAGGTATGCTATCAACAGTATGTTCTGTAAACAGTCAGTCCGCTACCTACCAACATAAATACTGTTTACAATGTATCTCTGTTGTTCCTCTTACTCTTACCATATTTTATAATGACAGGGATTACATATTTATGTACTGTTAGGTTTAGTGCTAGATCCCAGGAAGTGTAAGCACAGAACACCTCGCCCCAAATGCATACCCTAAATAGTGATTTATACTTGGTTGTGCCCTTTGTTGAGCACCAAAAATGACAGATTCAGCGTTATGCTGGGTGTCATAGCACATAACCAAGTATAAATGACAAATGAGGCATAGCCTCAACCATTTCAATAAATATGTAGATAAGTTGTTGTCTCTTCCCTTGCCCCCCCCCTTCTCTCTCTTCTTTTTCTTTTCTGGAAACAATCAAAACGATGGAGCTTGCACAAAAACGAATTTCACCCATTGTTTAACACCTAAACCTGTGATGTGACAATAAAGATGATAGACACGCCTAAACTTAACTAAAGCTGAACCCCTTTCCCAGATTCATCACCATCTCACGAGGACATAATGCCTGGAAAAGGACTACTGCCGGAAGTGTCTATCTGGAAGTACAGGAAATGCAGGGTACATTTCTGTACTTCCAGTTAGACACTTTATGCATGTTGTCCAGCCTAGCTAAAGTTAATTAATTAAACAACACTAAACACAATTGATTGGTCGGGGGAGCTGTCTATCATTCCTCCGTTCCTACACCAGCTGGGATCTAGCACTAACCTTTTTTGTAGAACAACTTTGAAGTTACTGTTGTTCCCACCGCAGAGATTCAATGCATCTTTTGCATTGGTTTTGAATAAATTAAGAGTGTTTATTTATACATGCAGTATGTGTCTATGTATAATTCTGTTTTCATAATTTCATTTTTAGCCTTAATAGCGCTTTCTCTTGTGCTAACAAAGAATGGTGAGGAACTGAAGGTATCACCAGCTGTCTTGGTGATGGTAGGCTGGGGGTGAGTAAATGACTGGAAATGAGAAATGAAACTAATCTGGTATGCTTGGTTCACAAATAGATAGTAGACTAAGCCATGTGGCACATAGGCCAGGATTCTATATCCTGTGCTGTGACCGTGAGGCAGCTTGATGTATAAGTACACCCCCTGGACATGACACAAGTATGTTGCAAATCTTCTTTTTAGTGTCCTAAAAAGAGGATTCGTGCCTAAAGCAGAGTTCCCTTTACTCTAGATCTGTCTCATTAGGCAGATATCTAATCTAAATGCCTGAACAAGGACTATATAACCGAAACTAAAGAAAATTCAATATCGGGAGATCATTGTTCACTGTGTAGATATAGTATTTCTTCCTTTCGTAGTAATTTATGTATCTATCAACTGGAAAGGGTGGACACACCAGTTCGCCTGCTTTCTTTCTTATATATTTTTTGGGCTTTTCTGCCTTTATTTGGATTGTACAGTTCAGACAGGAGAGAGAGACAGGCATGCAGCCAAGGTCATCAGGCTTGAGGATTTCTCTCAATTTCAGTGACAATTAGTAGGAATGCTGACTCACTAAGGATAGTTTTGAAAAATGTAGTTTTACAAAACTGCTGATCTACAAGCTCACAATGATTCGTATTGCCATGCTTTGTGAGCTTGTAGATCATCTATTTTCACTATTATCAAAAATAATAAATGAGAAAAAAAAGTTTTTGCCTATACATGCCCAAAGTAGGGACACATCGTTGAAAGTGGTTACAATATGTTTTTAGGGCATAGATATTTGCTTCTATAAATGAAGCACAAAGTACTGACAGTAAATAAATAAAATTATTCATAACTTTTTGTATAGTTGTATTTATTGCAATAATAATGTATAGATGTCACAAAATCCCATGGCACACCTGGACTTGTCTCACGGCACACCAGTGTGCCTCGGCACACCATTTAGTCCACATTTTGCTTTTGTTTGCAAATGGCCACCAGAAGATATATGCCAACATTTCTGCTGTTTTGCATTTTTTCTCTGTTTCTAGAGTTCCGGCCTTTGCCTCTGCAGTGCTGCTGATTTCTGGGGAGAAATTGCCAGACACAATTGACTCAGCCTTCTTTTACGGCAGACTACAGGTAATAATGGCGGGGGGAATGGCGTCTATTTTCGCTATCCATCGTACACTGGAGTACGGTTCATCAGACTATACTATCTGATGTCACATGGTAATACTTACAGGAATTTAATGAGTCGCCTAACAACCTTCTGTATATGTGGTTTGGCCAGATAACCTGCACCACGATTGTCCTTGGCCTCAGCATACTGCTTGGAGGGGGCTCTCTGGTGTGTCTCAGTAGAGGGAGCTGGGACTCAAATTACCAAGTCCTTGAGAGAGATGTCTCTGTTGGCACTGCAGAGGACCCGGGACCTGTAGATGAACCAGGGGACCAAAATGTGTTGGAGACAGCTGTTCCATCAGGAAGCATCAATGGAGGTAGCCAAACAACAGTTAATGTTTTCTCAAAATTATTTGAAGCTCTTATCTTGACATTGCTGGAAAAAGAAAGTGTGCGGCGTAGTGTGTTTAACTTGATGATTACCTGAAGTGCACAGATTTATTTAACCTTTACTGTAGCCTGAAGAGAGAAATGTCTCAATGCCACTGTCTTCTTCATCAGAGTTGAGGATAGGCAACAATTTAAGTAGCTTGTTTCAATCAAATGCATGGATCAGAAAGGGGCAGTGCGTGAGAGATCTGCAAATCAATCAAATCTGCTATCAAACAAATTGCATACAGTACCTTATGCAGCATTTGAGTGCTTGCAAAGAACAAATTGTAGTATACAGTAGTAAAACTCTTCTGATGTTAAGTTCACAACTCAATGCCACATGGTGTCATGATTATATATAACAGTAGCACCTTTGGGGTGAATGACATAAATCCTAAATGGCTGCCATGTAAACGTGGTCAATGGCAAAAAAACAACCCTTTTCCCCCCCTACCTTTTAACCAAGTGATTAATAATTTAAGCCAGATTTTGTTTAGGTGCTTAGACAACAAATATGCTGTGTCTTGTGCTGAACTACGCTGTTGGGCCATGGTTCGCTTTAGTATTATGACATGTCATAACATGACATGAGATGTGTCAGTGTAGCAGCTTTGTGCTTTCCAAGTCTGACTCACCTTCAGAGTAGAAACAACAACAGAAGTCGGAAAGATCAATTCATGGGAAGGGCTGCTGTTTTAAGATCACGGTAGTTGTTTTTTCCTTCTGTCAGACAGAGAGAAGTTATTGAATAACAAACTATGTCAATATACAGTAGGTCATTCTTGTCCAGTGTGTAAATTCTTAACAGGAAATCACTCACTCGTTTGTGTTGGCAGAGTGCCTCATATGCGACTGCGCCCCTGCCCAGCCCCTGGATCTGCCTGATATGATTATCAGTATAAATGACACACCACCCACACACATAGGTATTGTATGGTTCATCTGCTAACTGTTCTTCTTCAACACACAGCAACAGCAATATCTCATTGCTGTCAGGTAGAAACCTTGTATGTCCATATTTCAACTACTTACGTTTTTCCTAAATTAATGCCCCACTTCGTCATACAAGAGTGTTGAGCAAAAGTAGAGAAACACTTTTTGCTAGTTTTGAAAGTGCTTGCGTGTCTGTGGGTTTTATAAATATTCAACCAATGACAAGTATAAACCAGTGTGTGTGACTAATTCATAACTACATTGAAACCATTTGAACAACGTTTATTTTTTCCATTTCCTGGAAAGTAACCGTTTTGGACACCCGACAGTGATGCTGTTTGACTGATAGGGAATGTATTACAAAAGTACTTTTCAATACTTTACTTTATGGAAACAACTTAACAGAGTAACCTTGAGGAGTATCTTTGCATTTGGCCCTTTATTTACTGGAAAATCTTATGCAATTTATGTCAAATTCATAATTCAATCTCAGTTTATCTTGATGTTCATTCAACACAGATTATATTGAGTGAATAATATGTAAACCTTACGCTGTGCTGCCCCCCTCAGGTCAGTGTGAGAATAGCTGTGAGTCATCAGACTGTCTACTTGTCCAAGTGGAGCAGTTCCAGCAGGATGAGGATAAACAGTTGCCGCGTCATGTACTATTATGTTTGCTTCTGAATGTCAGTCTGCTCGCTGTGAGTAACCCAACGCTAATACCCTCTCCATTCATTTAAGTAATCCTAATGCTACTGTATATGGAATTCAAAACAGGAGTTACAAGGTAAAGGGTAGGGCTTGCACCCATAGAGCACAACAAGTTTATAGTGCTGCAAAAGCATTTGGAAGTCAATTTGGCACACTTTTCTGTGGTTGATAACATGACACTAGCTGAATGTCCTGATGCTCTTACTTACTAGCACTAGTAGTACTAGCACCTTGTACTTAAAGTCGTGAATCCTTTTAAAGAACTTTTCAAAAATACTACTGGTCCTGTGTTTTAATATATAATCCTTTTTTTCCGTTTTCACTGCTTTTTGTAGAATTTATCGAGCTACCTGTGGCTGTTCTTTAACCGTGTTCCTGGGAGACTCTACTTAGAGCTGCAGTTCTTTTGTGTTGTGGCTAACTTTGGACAGGTAGGTCTTCTCTAAAACATGATTGTGACTACAGGTAATAATATTCACTCTGTCTCTCTGACAAAATATGTATTCTCTCATCAGGGATTTATTTCTTTTGGACTTTTTGGGCTTGACAAAACTTTGGTTATACTACCATTCAAGAAAAGGTAATAATTACTTTCTTTTCACAATACCACATTTCCTCTGCACTGTCAGAGGTTTAAGATACTTTTGTTTGTTGTTAATTATGTTTAGGATATACAGCCTGTGGTATGGGAAGGAGAGAGCAGAGCAACCAGAGACTGATTTACCTGAGGATATCAGGATGACCTGCACTCAGTTCAACAAATACCATAAGGACCAATGTATTAAGGACATTGTCCACAAGAGAAGGTGAGGACTCGCAGCACTGCAAAGGCTGTGATATTCGCCAAGGCAGACCGCTTGAGAAAATGCTGTCTGTAACATGTGCCTTATTTAATCCACATTTTCACTGTTCAAAATACAGTCACTTTCATGCACATAATTACACATTATATGAAAAATGCATAAAGATATTTTTAGGCACTGTGTAAAATAAGTTAATACAGCTGTGTTGCATGTATTGTGCTGAGCATGCCTCTCTTGCCTTCCCTTTATGCAATCTCTTCCCACTCACCCACTCACCGTTGCCCCTAGCAGCGATGAAGACAACTTAATTGGCCCTTGGGGGAATACTTCCTTTGACTCACAGGTGTGGGAAGAGGACTATGGTGGACACATTTCAAGGCAGTGATCTTGTGGAGTGGCTCCTACAGGTGGGCTTAGCACAGGACCGTGGTGAGGCAGTGCTCTATGGGACTCGGCTACAGCGGGGTGTTGTACTCCAGCACATCAAGCAGGAATATGACTTCCAAGACAGTAACTTATACTACTGCTTCACCACATAAAAGTTCAGGGTTCTCTTTTATTTATTCTAAAGTGGCCAATTTGCTTTTCAGTATGGATAACAATCCAAGGGCACAGTATGTTAAAATGTGAGGCCTCAGTAATTATTTAATAGGACTCTGAATGCAGAGAATTTAAAGAAATAAGTGTCATATGAGACCATAATGCAACCAGCTGTGAACCACATTGACTTTTACTTTAAGGAAATGCAACAGCATAAAAGCATGACTCTCACCAATCTCAAAAGCCTTGCTCTGGCACTGGGTGATGAATGAGCTAACAGGCAACTAATATACTAATATTTAGAAGTGACTTGAACATTTTGCTGCTTTTTAGGATTTGCACACATTGTATAGTTTCAATCAGAAGGTTTTGTCATTATGGTTTTGCTTTTTTATAAATAATAGCCCAGGTATATTACCGTAAGAATAATTACCATATGATGGTAGTGTGGGCTCTAAACCTGAATGCCTGATAAATGCAAGTCAGTCAGAACTCAGGGAATGTAAATGCATTTTATGTGTAAATGTTTTGGATTGAATGCCTAGGGGAATGTATTAGCCAAGCTACTGTAAGTGATTAAGTTGCTCAGTTTATATGGAAACATAACAAACTATGCCACGTCAATAACTATACTTGGGACAAAATGTCCCAAAAATATTAATGTTGCTTTAGCCTTAACAAGACAGCTGTACGTATTTTGGAAATATGGAACAGAATTGTGTACACTTATTTAATTATGAATGTTTATTTGTTTTGTCAGTTACTAAAACAAAAAAGCGTATGCATTTTATGCCAAGGGCTGCATATTTATGATCATGTTTAAAAAAATAAATTACATTTGTGAACACCATGGTTATCAGACCATTTCTGATTTTATACTCTCATCAAGCTTAACAGGATTTTGTAGTTACATTCATAAATCAATGTAAAGGTTCAATATATAAAACCATAATTTAGTGCCTGTTCTTTTTAATATAGTTATAGTATAGGCCATATGCAATGGCCTGTTGTAATGTGATTTTAATATACTGTCTTTGTGCAAATTATGCGTACATATCTGGTGGTCTGTGCTTGGCTGAGAAGTAACAGTATATGCCGTCCAATCGAGTCAAACTTTCAACTTGGGAGACATGTCAGTGGTTCCCAAACAGTTTTATATTATTTCAAAAATGTTCAATTAAATGATTAAAGAAATTTAAATAGTTTATTTATTCCCCAAAAGAATCAGAAAAACTTAAAGGGACTACACCATGAATTTTAACTTTTCCTTCTTTTGTGTGTTTTTGGTCTCCCCTACCTCTCTTCTATCCCCCAAAAAATAACCCAGTTTGAGCACTCAGGCTTTCACAGCATATCTGGGATTTTATGTAAATTGCTCTCAAAACAGGCCAAACTGATTTGCCCCCGCACGTGACGTCCACACAGAACCAGGAGATAACAAGCATACAAAATGGCTCAATAGCGCCACGTGCCAAATCAGGACAATGTGGTATTGCAGGTGGAAGTGCTATATAAGCCAGAGAGAAGTTAGTTGGAATGAGTATATCTGAGGCTTGATTTAGGCTCAAACCTTTTGAAAAACGTTTGAGGGACATAAACAATATGATATTAAATATTTTTAAATGCATGGTGTAAATCCTTTAAGAAATTGTGAAAATAGCCGATCTACAAGCTCACAACACGTGTCAATGCAACACGTTGTGAGTTAGGCTATGCGAACAGCTATGTTCTTCACTATTAAATAGGCCTTAAGTGATGAATTCATGATGTATTTTAGTAAGTTTGAGTTCCGGGGAGATACCAAACTTCTCTTAGTGTCTCGGGCTGAAAAGGTTTGGGAACCCCTGACATAGGTTATAGACCCATTCTCAACTTTTGCTATACACAGTCATCTCCTCCTGAACAGAGTTTGTGAACAGATTCACCACCAATGTAGAGTCTTGAACACCATTTGATAGAATGTTCTCCATCTCAGCCATCTTGTCTTTTTCCAGCTGCCTCATATTTTCTGTAATCTTCTTTCCTCTTTCCTGAGGGAAATAAAGCAGGTAGAAAATCTTCAGAAGGAAAGTAAGTAGTCAGCAGAGATTACAATAAAACAAATGGTGTAACGACAGAACTGAATTCTGAATTATAAATGCAGTTTTAACCCCAGGCACAAGTCACTTCCCAATTGTAGGTGGAACATTCACCGAAATGTGGCTCTTTTCGGCGAAGGGATTTGGCGTAGACTCAAGGAAAAAAGAGAGTGAACCAAGTTCACTAAGAGGGTTTACTAAGTGGTTTTAACCTTTGTGGTTTCAATGATGGCAGCCACCACTTCATGTTTGATGAACAACGGATGTTTGCGATCAGGCTTGCTCTGGAAGCGGGGTTTCTTCTTCACAGGATCATCAAGACCATAGCTAGGAGAGCATGTCAGCTTGAACTGTTTAATGTCATTCACAAAGACGAAAGGTTTGAAAACAGACCTGTCACAGAAAAGGATCATTCAGTGAATGAAGTTTATAATAAAATAATGCGTTACTTCTAAACCAAAAGGTTTTGCTGTACTAACTGTACCTTTCAGGGTCGGGAGTTGCAGTGAAGTAGTGGACCCCTGGCAACGCAGGATCCTTGGGTATCACTGACACCATACTTCCTGTTGTCATAAACATCCCCTCCATGTTGATACCGCTTTCTTTATCTCTTAGGATATCCATCATCGTCTCAGGAGTGATGTGGCCTTCAGTAAATATAAGTATTTGGTGGTTTAAGTCACATCATGAACAATCTCTTCATCAAATATTAACATTATTATTACTATTACAATGAATTGCATTGTGCGACTGACCATTGCTTTTTTCCAACAAGTTCTTTCCCTCACAGTATCGGCTGCCAGAGGCCTCGATTCTGGCTGTAGTCAAGAAGCTAAAGACTTGAGCAAAGTTAAACTGTGTCTTTCCATCCCACCAGCCTTGGCTCCGGGCATATTCTCTCATTCCTGGATGTTCCTTGTCTATCTTGGTTGTTATGCCATATTGATTAGAGATGTTACGGTATCCATCTAGCAGGTTAAAACATGATAAACGTAAGAGATTAAGACTATATACATGCAATAATACCATTTAGATCAGCGATTCCCAACTTTTTAAAGCACAGACATTTATACCACTGAGCTACGGGAGAAATTGAATTTTGACCTGCAGGCAGTACCTGCCACTCGAAACCAGGTTGAGTCAAACGGACACAGGAAATGTCTCAATAGAACAGAAGGGAGACCAAAATCCAACCACCCCAAATGTATGTTATTTATATTGTATTAACATACTGGACAAAATTAAATTGTTTTCCCATTCCATTTGTCTGAGTGTACAAATGAAATGGATCCATTTAGTTCCTAAGGGACCAGTTTACAGAATTACAAATTTACAGAAGGGGGTCCCTGGAGGAAAATAGGGGAGGGTCATACCTTTCTAATTTTAGTACAAGGGAGGGTCATGCAATTTTGAATTAATAAAATAGTCTGTTTTTTATATACATTTTTAGTACAGCAGAACAGTGGTCAATGACCCCTCTCTATTTCAAATTATCAAAGGATTCAAATCCAGTAACACCTTGGTCTATTTAGATCGATGACAGTCGTTAAGAAGCCATCAACACACAGCAAGTGTGAACGACCCAGTCAAATCTATTCAGCGTCTTAACGATGGTGGTTGAACAATTTAAGCAACACTTCAACAGGTGTTAGGCATATTAGAGAGATGCATTATCCCAATTTCCAAAACAGAGATATCCTCTTTTAAGTGTGTTTTTGTTGTTCATAGAATTACATACACCAGGTAGGTTACAATGACCAATGTATAACTGGATATTCATAATCATTTGAAGTAATTCTGTGCATGTGATTAATTTGGATCTATATGGACAGTTGTGCATAGATGCCAGCCTAGCTCCACAAGTAAAACCAGAATCATCGAGCCATAATTGATAGCCTAATTGTTAAGACTTAGACAGGGGCCATTTTCGAATTGCACAAGTACAAGCAAGCAAATGCGATTGATATGGGCACATTTCCTACTAATGATGACTCAACCAGGTAAACAGGTACAGTTTCCCTTGAAATTCTAACTCCCATTTCTGTGGAGGTATTTAAGGGAGGTTTTAGTACATCAAGGTAAATACAGGCTTTTATTTGATGTATGATGACGCATCAATGTTGTCAGTTACATGGAAGTCGGAGTACATCAAGGTAAATACAGGGTTTTATTTGATGTATGATGGCGCATCAATGTTGTCAGTTACTTGGAAGTCGGATGTCCAAATAAAAGCCTGTATTTACCTTGATGTACTAAAACCTCCCTTAAATACTTTGCGCTGTGTGTGTGTGTGTGTGTGTGTGTGTGTGTGTGTGTGTAAAACTGTCATCCTTGAGTTGAATTTCCTTTCTGTTGTCACACACATTAACAGTATCCACAACCGATAAAATATAATACAAATCTTCACTTTCCTACATTACTAACTAAATGCATGGTCAGGGAACACATGCAATACCTCCACGGACCACCAGTTGAAAATCCATGATGTAGGCAATACCTATCGTCCCATTTTAATACCACAATAGGCTATATCGTGGGACAGTATATCGTGACACTTCTATATGCGGGGATATACATTTTCTCCAGGGGTACCCTTCTTTAAAAATCCACCTGTCCCTAACTATGAATCATTTAGCTGGGGAACCCCCTCAAGGACCCCTGGGGTTCCCCGGACCCCAAGTTGAGAACCAGTGCTTTTAGATGACAACTCAGTTGCTTGGAGTGATAGTCAGAGAATGTCCCATGACTGCAGCGTCATGGTTGATCCTAATGACAAACCGTATCCATGGCCTTAACTTTGGAATTTTGTTGGGCATGTGATGGCATGCTTTGTGACCTCAGTCTTGTATGCTGTGTTGAAGATGTTGCATGTGATTACCTTCCACTTTCTCTGCCGCCCAGTATTTCCCAGATGTTTCCAGCAGCCATGCCTCCTTCCTGTCTGAGATAAGGAAGCTGTTATGGTAGGTGAAGCCACTCTCATCCTCCATGCAAGATCCTCCCTGACCATATTTTCCCAGCAGCTCTGTAATGACATCCACAGCTCTCTCGGCAGTGTCCGCCCTCTCAAGTCCAAGTCTAGAAAGATTAAGAGACACAGATTCATGCTTTGCCTTTTCTGTGAGCTTTTCTCACTGTGAATTCTGTTTATAATGTAGTGTTTAACTCAAACATAGTTTAATAGGAAATGTTAGATATTTGCATGACTATGCATTTACAATTTTATTAAGCAATAATAAGGGCAACTTGATAATAGTTGTGATGCATTGCATGGTAATGTTTAAAGTCAAATTTAAACTTTTTACGACTGTGTTGCTCACCAAAAGAAAATAAATGATTACAAAATGAACTAGAAAATGTGCTCCTCGGAGCACAAGTCTCCGCCAGCAAATATTGGAATTTATTCCAAGATTGGAACTTTGATGATAGGCGTTGCGCCTTTGCTTCTTCATCAGTTTGCAGACAATGATTAGCTATTTATATTACGTATTGTGATGACACCAGTGTGTCTACGTAATGTATTGCTCCGCCATTTCTCAGCCATTTCGTGATTATTCCTGTCTTACCTCACTTTGAAAGAGACCAAAACTCTTTCAAAGTGACACATCTATTTATAGGCCGCTATACGTCATGCGTCTCACTAGCCAATCAGAGCACACTCTTTCAACGTATTGTCACGTGTCACGTGAGGCTTGACCAATGTTAGCTTGGCCGAGGGGCGGGGGGGACGGGAAAGTGAAAACATAGTCTCCTGGCGGAGACAATAATTAAAAACCGTGAGCAACATGGTTGTACAAAAAGCATAAATTATCCATCTGGAGAGCAATTATTACCTGACCAGGTCCATGCCAAGAAGAGCCTCCTCATCGTCAGCATTCTCTCTGCCCCAAACGGCTTCATTTCCAATACAAACCTGGTGCTCATTTGCCCCCATTTCTGCCCCCCACAGCCAAGCAGGTCTGCTCAACACAACAGCATACGTGTGGCTGGCCTGCTCAATCTCTATGTACGTGCACTTTGAATCAGAACAAAGAAGAGCAAAAGCTGTCAATGGGTGTTATTAAACCTGCAACCCAGAACTTATTTTGATACAATATAACTAGAACATCTGCAGTATAGTAGTTGGAAGTGGTCTCCCTGCTCTTCCATTGAGAAAGTTAGGCCTGTTGGGTAGCTAGTGACACCTATTGGTTGTCAAGTAGTACAAGTTGTATTGCCTGAAGCTCATAATATCTTAAAGCGGGAACTGCTTCTTGGCTAACCTCGCGTGAGTCACGTCATCAGGCTTTCCACAGCGGAGGAAAGCCTGGTAAGCCCGAAAATGGGGTTCAAATCTCAGGTTAATCATACAGATTGCAGCTTTGAATTATAAATTCAGCAATGTTGAAAGATCACAGTTTCGAAACATCAAACAAGTCAGGATTTCCTTTCCTATACCTACCTCAACCTTCTCTCCAGCTTCATAGTCTCTCGCAGGAAAGTAAACCACCTCCTGCACTTCATCACAAGGCCTGTCAAAAGTTGTCATCACGATCATGACATTTTAGTTAGCGATTAATTGTCATACAAATCATTGCGATAAACAACTTGTGTTTTTGGCATTGAACGTTGGAACCAATCAATCAAAATTACATTTGTTTGCCTTTTAGGCATTGTAAACAAAACTTCACAGAGCAGATATAGAATCAGAATCAGAATCAGCATCAGCTTTATTGTCACACCACAGGTTTACAGGTGTAAAACAGTGGGTGAAATTATTTTTTTGTTATTTCCGTAAAAAAGAAAGGGAAGAAGAAGAATGGGGAGGCAAGGGGGAAGAGAGTCCCCCTTGCCTTATAATAAATAACGTACTATAGCCAAAACAGGTCATAATACATATTTACTGTAATCATTTCATACTTTCAGATTGTAGGGGGAAAAAGCAGATGAGCAAGCTCACAAGTCACAACGTGTCACATCATGGCACGTTGTGAGTTTGTAGATCTGCTATTTCAGCTATTTTTGAAAGATTTTGTAAATGTATGAACATTTTTAAAGATGAATTTATGGAGATGAATGCAAACGATTCTGATGGTTATGCAAAAATAATTGTGATTATCTCAAATAATAAATAATAATCATCAGGCGATTATGTCGCCTAATAAATAATTGTGACAGCCCTACCTGTCAGAGTTCTTTCCAAACACAATATGTTGTCCTTCTGTGGATGGGGGCAGGGCCACGAAAGTATCACAAGAGGATGGGTACATTGTGCCAGGGGCAGGTATAACTATGACAATAAAAGGAAAGAACAACCGTTATTCTACACTTCTTCTACAATGTAGAATGTCAACAGGGGGTCCGTGACCCCTAGGGGGTCCTCAGAGTGACTACAGTGAGTCCACCAAAACATTGTGTGATGGGGAACATTAGCCGAAAATAGCAGATCTACAAGCTCACAACGCCTCGTGCTGTGAGGTGTTGTGAGCTTGTAGATCGGCTATTTTCTGAGAGTTGGTGTAGAGGGGAAAAGAGCAGACCAAGTACAGAGCCAACGGTCAAGTAATTAGGGTTTTAAAGGTTAACTGTCTGAAAGTACACATTAACATGAATCCAACACGATATTAATAGAAAAGATTAAAATTCACAACACTGATGATAGTGCTGACAAACAAGTCTATGAAACTATCAATGAAATCTATGTAAAAGTTTGCGTCAAATTTTTATACAGTATGTAGTGGGGGTCCCTGCTTCATCTCTCTCTCAGCTAAGGGGTCCTTGGCTTGAAAAACGTTGAAGATGACTGTTCTACATTCCTGGTATTGTCAGATATACTGGGTAGCTGAAACATTTAGGTACATATTTAAATCTTCTCTGTTGTTAATGCATCCATTTGTAACTCTTGAGAGTGTACCTTTAAAGACCCTTACATTTGCGGATTATTTAGTTAAAATGTACACACTTTCAGGGATAAACTAACGTCGGCTGATATTCCAGCATTTTTTTTTTGATTGATTGAATACTTTATTATTCAGAAATGTAAACAAAGGATAACACAACAAAAGTCCTGGGGACTTGTTTCCATTGGGGTCCTATGTGTTCAATTAATCAACATAGCATAAGAAATTAACACAATAATACATGTCATCAACAAATACAAACACTACATTATGCCAAATATCAAAGCCATACATTATAGAGCTACGGTCTACAGCCATTAGTCTTGAGTTCTGTTTGTGATATTCAGACATCTGCACGTCAGGTCCTAATATCTATCGTGAGAGATATTCTTTCTTACCAATGTTCACCAGTGTTCACTTCACACTCACTTTCTATTTCCATTCCACCTCATCCACCTCCTCTCAGGAGGCCACGTGACTGCTTGATCCGGAAACAGTTAACCACCGAGTGCGCAGTTAACTGTTGTCATCATAATAATAATTATATTGGCTTATGATGGTGTAGCACATCTCTGCCACATCACATATTTTTATTTCATCTACTTGGGTTAGTATTGTCCCTACACACAGTTATGACAACAACGCGCGTTCGTATGGGCTACATAAGTGACGTTTTGTTATATGAAGACACTTCCTACCTGTATGGAGAGGTGTACTCAGGCATTTTACCTAAGTAAAAGTAGCAATACCACACTATAAAAATACTCTGTAATACAAGTAAAAGGCCTGTGTTCAAAATGTTACTTGAGTAAAAGTACAAAAGTATTGGCATCAAAATATACTTAATATTTTATAATAATTCATATCCGGAAAGGGGGTGCTCCTTCCATTCCGACATCTCGCCACTCCGACTAGTGGCTTCCGCGTGCGGTTAGGTATAGGGTTCGTTAACGTCGGAAAGGCGACATGTCGGAAAGGCGAAATGCACCCTCTGGAAAGTAAAGTAGTAACTAAAGTTTTCAAATAATTGTAGTGGAGTAAAAGTAAAAAAAAAAAGTGGTAATACTCCAGTTAAGTAAACTAAACTAAGGAAAAAAAAATACCTCAAATTGTACTGTACTTGAGTAAATGTACTTTATTACTTTACACCACTGCCTGTATCAAAGATGTCTTGGCCTGTACGCAAGGCCAAGAGAACGACGTGTCACGTGACACATTTGTTTACTTCACACGTTGAGTCTGTGTGCTGTGCTGCGGAAGCACAGAGCGTCAGCCCTAGCTAGCAAGTTAGCTGTACTTGAACCAAGGTTTGGGGGCTATTAAGCTTCATTTATAATTCAAACATGGGGAAGTCGTTTGCTAATTTCATGTGCAAGAAAGATTTCCATCCTGCGTCGAAGTCAAACATCAAAAAGGTGAGTGTTTTACACACAGGATAGCCCTCTAAACTATGCTAATTGTACGCTAACCTACGTTACCGTGGATTTAGCTAAGCTAAGCTAATGCTAAGGCAACATTGATTACAGCGCAGAATTAGACGTTAAAACGATAATAACACTAAAACGACACTTGTAAATCTATAAGCTATAGTCAAAATACGAATGACATAACTTAACATATTGAATAACCGGTCAGTTTTCACTAGCTCAGGTCCATAGCGTTAGCGCTATCCGCTATGTGACTCTTAAGGTATTTGTTTCATATACAGCCGAGGTATCGCAGTCTCTCGACTAACTTCAGTAATAAATAAAGAATACACTTTCGCTACTCACCAAAACAAAGACGGGTTCAAGGTGTTGAAAGCCAACTCTCACCGGTTGTACACTCTCAGCCCCACACCTTCCGTCCTCTAAAGTACACTTTTTGTCCAGAAAATAAAATATTCCACCGGACGGGAAAATGTTTTAGTTACTCCAGTGCGACACCTACAGATCTGATCAATGGAAATGGTGGTGGTATGAAAACAAATTCCTTAATAGAGTCACATAGCGTTAAAGAGAACTCATAACGCTATCTATGTACCAGAGCTAGTAACATGTTACCGTTTAAGAAATTCTTGAAATACAAAAATATTGTTATTACTTGGCCATGTATATTCTTCCCAGACCAGAAATATCTTGAGATTATGAAGCATCTCGTATGTTTTTTTATTTTACAGGTATGGATAGCAGAACAAAAATTGACCTTCGAGAAGAAGAAGCAAGAAGACCTTATGAATGCTTATATGAAAGAACAGGATACCTACAACAACAGGTGAGGTTACAGTTGCTTGCTTCTGTATAAACTACATTTCTTTATTAAATAACCGCATCCTTTTTGAATTGACTGAATTTCTTTTTGGAAATTTGCAATTTCAGATCATGAATAATTTAAACAAGGTTTTATGAAACTGCAGCATTAGAGATAAGCGTGATGGTCATTTCACATGATCACTGCTTTTTTGCTAAGGAGCCAGTCAGATAATACATAGCTTAAAAAGCTTCTCTTATTATCTACCTTTGTACTGACATTGATCGATATAATTTGCTTTCTACCATAGAGTGTTGATGGGGGATGATCGTGTTAAAAATGGCCTCAATTTCATGTATGAAGCTCCCCCCGGAGCATCCAAAGGTAACTCACTAGTAATCACTATCGCCACAGGCTTATGGTTATTGAATGATTATTATCCTCCTATATGTTATTATAATATCACTAATAGCTCTTCTCTCTTTTCTCCTTCATATTTGTCTCCTGGCTGAAGAGGAAACAAAGGAGGTAAAGTACTTTGCCATGTCAACCAGCACATGTACAATATACCTGTTATGACCTAATGTTAAAGGATCATACCACCATACAGTACATGTTATTGACTTGACATTTACATGGATTACAAATTTACCATAATCCGACTATTGGCCTTATTCTAAAATAGACTACTCTAGGATGCATGCCCCACCTGGTTGTGCAATATTGTTGTACCTGTTGTCAGAGTACTCGCTGTACCTGTTGTTACCTAGTGCTGTACCCACGGCCACCGGCCTACTCGGGACCGATGCAACTGGGGAATGCATTGCATACTCCATCTGTTTATGCTATACCCGACCCGTTGTAATTGTTGTTAGAGGACCCGTTGTACCTGTTCTCAAAGTACACAGTGCGGTACCCACTACCACACAACTGATGTCGTGTTGAGGACATACATGAGCAGCACAAACATTACGCAAAGCTCAGCCAGTCCGCGAAGCCAATGGACCTGGTCTGCCAATCAGGGATTGGAAGACCCGTTTTGCGGATTAAGATGATAAGAAAATTGTGTTTAAGTGGCATTTTTTTATTCAGACTAATGTCCTAATGTGGATAATATTAGAATATTTCAGTACATATAAACATAGACAATGTCTTCTATTCACAAATTCGACCATATATTGTACATAGACCATTTTCCTGTCAATGGCTTAATTTTTAAGTTTAGCCTTTGTTCACATTTTCTCCATATTCATTTAAAACATTACCAAATCTATCTGAATTATTGAGGCTGTTTACTGTGAACCTCATTGTGTAGGTAAGAAGTCATAGACATAGATCAATATTTTCTCCAGGGACTGGTTCAGCTCAGATCAGTCACGTTAAAATGCAATGATAATGACATAAAGGTGCCATAATGTTCAAGTCTCTGCAAGTTGATTTTCATACTGTACTGAAATGAATGGCATCTATAGACTTCCTCAAAAATATAAGCCAGGTCAGAGTATACCATGTAGTAAATTGTGTGTGTCGTTGTAGTCAATGGGGCTAAACATGACACTGGTATGGTCCTTTTAAGTTTTATTCTCCAAGTAAAACATGATTGTGTGGTAGTTGACATCATATTATATATCTTCATGCTGTTTTTCTCTTCCTCAGGAGGGGGAGTCAGAGTGCAAGTTTGAGTGGCAAAAGGTGGCTCCTCGAGAGAAGTAAACATACGATTTTTACACACACATTTTAACCAACGGAATGTGTAGGCCTTCAGCATTAAGACCTAGCTATATGTTTACTTCTTTTTTCCCCCACATAGGTATGCAAAGGATGACATGACTATTCGAGATCAGCCATTTGGGATCCAGGTGGGTGTTTAAACTAAGTCATAGTGGGACTTTTTCATTTGTCTCAATGCCATCATGAATTGTGAATAACATACATTAATATTTTGAAATGGACCCTGTCTGATAGATCCTAAAAGTTATCACGTTATACATTTTGACTAGTTATTTTGATTTGTTTTTAAATTCATGAGTAAATGTCCCTTTAAGCTTCGATTTTATCTTGACATCCGGCACTTTGCGTGTGCCTTTTCACAGATTGTTGGAATAGAGACATTTATGTCTACTGACCTTTAATTCTCAGGTGCGCAACGTCAGATGCATCAAATGTCACAAATGGGGCCATGTGAACACGGATAGAGAGTGTCCTCTCTTTGGCCTGTCTGGTATCAATGCCAGCTCTGTGACTTCAGAGGAACCAGCAGGTAACCTACATTTTGACCCTCATAGACAACATCATTGACAAACACAATTTTACTTGCAGTTCCTTTTGGCTCTAAGTGGTCAAAAGTGTACAAAAGCCCCGACACTATGACATATTGGTCTGAGCGGTGGTGCGATGTAGGTGGCCCTCACCTGACACCGCAGCGGCCCGAACTCTAGAAAATTATAAAAAATTAATACAGATAATCATTTCAAGAAAATATCATATTTTGTAATGTAAACATGAATTCACTATGAAAATTGTGACTGTATGTTTCCGGCATGAGTCTCTTGTCTGAGCCGTTAGTGCTGTTGTAAGAGACATACAACAGCATTCCTCTGGTATTTCGGCTGTTTTTTTTTGGGGGGGGGGGGTCTCAGGCTGAATCTCACTCCTGCAATCAGGGAGTTGAGTACTAAAGTAACATGTTTACCCTGGAAGAGTCCAGTGCAGCAGTGTTGATGGTGCAGTGCAGTAATGGTGCCCCTCCTGTGATCGGAGAAAAATGCAATTATTGTATTTTCCTGATTCTCCATAAGTGCTGCTTTGGCGAAATGATATTGTATTATTTTGCTCAGCCGGAAGTAGAGTGAGTTGATTTGGTGTCCTATTCTGTTAACAAAGCCACCTCTGAAATTTCCACTGTGGAGTAGTGGGTTGGCATGGGCTGACATCAATGGGACTCTGAGGCTGTGATTTGTGCTAACAGGTCCGTCAATGCACCCCTCGGAGTTAATGGCGGAGATGCGAAACAGTGGGTTTGCCCTGAAAAAATGTGTCCTTGACAGAAACGCTACAGTTTGTGATCCATCGCAGGTAATTGTCAATCTCACCCTCCCCATCTTCACACACATAGGTCTAGACATAAGACCAACATCCTGGGTGTATCTTTTATCTTCTTTCTACATGTGATTGCTATAAAGTGGCCAATTATTTACATTAAGCACTGTTATTCCATTATAAGCAAGATTAGTCATGTGTTAAGATTTGATAAAAGATGTTCAAAACCAATTTGTGCAGTCATAGTGGGATATAGTTTTACTCCCACAAGACAAAAAAAAAGAAATGAACCTAGGTATTGCTTGTATTCTTTGTTTTAAAAAAGACATTTGTGTCCTTGTGTTTTTCTCTGGTAGGAATATGTAGCTAGTGATGAAGAACAGGATCCTGAAGTGGAATTTTTGAAGTCGCTAACTACCAAACAAAAACAGAAACTCCTCAGGTAAGTACAACAAAATTACTGTTATCTTCCTGTAGTAATGCTTAAGGCCCAGCTTGGAATTGGAAATAATAGTAATAATAATAATAATTTAGTTCAGAGATCTCGCCACTGTAGGTTTTTTTTTTCTTTCTTTTTTCCAGTCAATTGACTAAACATAGGATACAAAGACAGCAAGGCAAACATTTTGATTGTGTTTTGGGTTTTAATTTTGTACACATTGGAGCAAAATGTGACACATTACCTTAAGTGGGTGAACTCTTGACGGGAGCATTGACTTACTGGCTGGCTACAGGGCATCCTTAAATGAGTGCACCCATTTGTATGGAATGCTTGTCAAACATTCAGACCAGTTTGTCACAAGGTTTTTGGTAGAATCATTTATCATCTGCTCTTGTCCGATGCAAACAACATAGATGGAGTGCATGGTCATGTCGGGAAAATTCAGCAAGAGCAGTAACAATAAATCAAACACACTTTTTACACACATAGACGCTCGCGCACGCACACACACACACACACACACACACACACACACACACCAGCAGTAAGGGTTTACACAGTCACAACAATCCATGAAAGTCACTTGTTAGGCCTGTTATCTGTGTTGGACTAAAATTTCATATGACGATAATATAATTTAAAACTATTTTCTGTTAATTATTTGTCTGTACTGCGCTACTACAATCTGTTGGTCTGTACTGGCTTACTTTCACCTGTGGGGTCTATATAATAAAAAACAAAACATATATATATATATATATATATATATATATATATATATATATATATATATATATATATATATATATAAAATAATGAAACGTATAGTTAGTGTGTGTCTGAGAACATAGTACACTATTATGACAGAGGTGCTTTTCATAGGTGCTTTTCATATTCCCCAGGAAACTTGATCGCCTGGAAAAGAAGAAGAAGGAGAAGAAGAAGAAGAAGAAGAGCAATAAACAGAAAAAGCAAAACAAAAGGAAGCACAAGAAAAAGCATGAAAGTAGCGACAGTTCCAGCAGCAGCAGTGACAGTGACAGTGACTCTGACTCCAACAGCCACGGCAAATCTAAGAACCAAAAGAGAAAGAAGAAGAGCAAGAGGAATGAATCCCGTCAAGATACCAGCGCGGAGAGTAAGAACAACTTGTCTCCCCACAGGAGCAGGTCACGGAGCCCTCGCCGTGGAGATGGCACACGGAGAGGGATGGAAAGGGGAAGCGATGAGGGCCGAACGCACAGCCCAGAGAGGAAGAGCAAGCTGCAGGAAGGTCAGGAAAGACAGAGGTGCGACAGCACTGACAGACAGAGACACAGCAGCAGGGACAAACAGAGGCGCAACAGCAAGGACAGACAGAGACCCGACTGCAGAGACAAACAAAGACATGACAGCGGGGACAGACCGAGACGCGACAGCAGGGACAGACCGAGACGCGACAGCAGGGACAGACAGAGACGGGACAGCAGGGACAGACAGAGACGCGACAGCAGGGACAGACAGAGACGCGACAGCAGGGACAGACAGAGACCCAGCAGCTCCAAGTCAGGTCCGGAGAGGAGCCAGAGTGGCGACGGAGGCAGAGACGGTCGTCACAGTACAGATGACTATAGGAACAGGAGCAGTGCAGATAGACGGAAGGATGGAGTGGTAAATGGGAGGAGCAGAAGCAGGGAAAGGGGGAAAGAAAGAAAGGAGTTGGAAAAATAGAGAAAAGAATCAACACAGATCAAAGCGAAAGCACTGAGTGTGTCCTGTTTTTTTTTAGTTTTCTTTTTACATTTATTGGACACAAAATTAAATGTTTACAATGTTGTTTTATTGTTTTAAGGTTTTTTTTTTTTTTTGGCTAATGATTATTATAAGAAACAAAGCAATGTAAAAATGGACCGTGCTTTATTTTCATGTGAGATAAGAGATTATATGCGGGACTGATTTTCTTCCAGTAGATGGCAGTCATGGACTACAAATAACATCAAACTGGCCACAACGCTTTTGTATTGGCTTGTATGTTCATTGATTCGTGGTAAATGAGTGCTTCTCATCGGTGGCCCTTTTGTAGTGTTGGAGACTCGTTTTCGTGTTAATTTGACCACTGGTGGTGTGTTTAGATAGTTTTTCTTTTAAATTTGTTCCTCTGATGCTTTGCCTATGTTTGTTAAAATTGTATATCTGAAGGTTCTGGATTCCTCCACATGTATTTTATTCTAGGCAATGAATGCATTATACATTGATATCAGCAGCGTGTAACGTCCAAGGAAAATAAACACTTGGCATGTTTGCGTTAGTGATCACGTATATTGTGCTGAATTTTAGTAAATCTTAGTCATTCCAACGATCTTTCGTTGATATCTGATCTCAACAACTTATACTTTTCAGCTAAAGAAGCCAAATCAATTTTAAATAGGCCTATTTCATTTGTGATTTCATCGGGTACATGCTCTGGAGTCTGGATAACCACAGCAATTCTTAACGTTTGACTTGATGATAGGCTACTGTATCATACAGTAGCCTATCATCAATGACGGGAAAACAATGTGAGTCCTTAATAAAATGTCCCTCTCGTCCTGTCTCTTGAGCGCTCTTCTTGCATCTGCCTATTGTGCGCTGAAAACATTATGGATCATATTCAAAAATCCAACGAGTTGGCATTTAAAAAATAAAATATAGATCATTGACTTTAGTTACTATCCATGTTGCAACCATATCAAGTCGTTCGTTTAATTTAAGCAATCTCATTTTGTATTGGCCCAAGGGCGACATGAAATAAGTGACCATTTATTTCATTTAAAAATATTAAATTCAATCTAAAATCACAGGGGAATTATTTCTCTTCCCTATTATTATTATTCATTACATATTAGCTTTTTTATTTGTTTTTAGAATTAAATTGAAAGCGAGACGGGGACAGGGCAGGCCTAATATATTGATATATTTATGTTGATGTCTGTGAATTCAACATTGGAATTAGGCCTACCATTTTATATTGAAATGCCGCTAGTTCTGATTTTTATATTGATGAAATTCAAAATGTCACTCTAATTTAATAGTTTTCACTGGGTTATATCTGACCGTTTCCGTCAAGGCGGTCGCACAAAAGGAAATGAAAATAATTCCCCTCTATTGCCTTCTGCTCAATTTAACTTCCCCTTGTAAAAAAGAGCGTGTCTGGATGAGATGCGTATTCCCAGGCCTGGACTCTGGCTGTAATTATTCCCCGGGCTGGTTTCTCTTTGAGAGTCGGACGCTGCAGTGGGTAAGCACAAAGAAGAAGGCAGAGAGCATCCTTGAACCCTTTCAATAAGGGGCCACTGATATTCAAATACACACAGGCACCATTTGACTGCGCTGAGCAAAGAGCATTTTAAATTCAACATTTGCATGTGGCTTTTTGCCCCTTCTTTTCAAAAGTAAAAAAAAAACTGTTCCCATAACATCTAGTGGTTTCCAGCAAAGAGAAAGATGACTGAGCCTTATTCTTGGGCTATACCATCTCCGTTTTGTATGCAAATTAAGGCAGTTAATTTGGACAATTAGAATAAATATTCAGAGACCTTTGTCATCAAACCCCCTTGGAAACCGCCAGATAAAGTGAAATTGAACAAAAGATGTCTCGGAGATTAATTAGATATTTGATAAGACACGAATCCCTAATCGCAAATACAAGACACATGGGGCTGTGATGTGCTCCAAGTCATAATTAATACCATTTAACAAGATTTTCATTTGGGCATGAAATGTCTTTTCCGGGGCATTAACCATTGATTTATTCCATAGAGAAAATAGTCAAAGTCAAGGTGCGATTACCTGATATAATTTAGAAAATAAACGCATTCTGAATGTCACCCCATATTTGTCCAAATAAATTTTCATTTCTAGATTTAGGCCTGAAGAAAATAATTTGGGCAAATTATAAAATGTTCATCACACAATTTCAGCCTCGGATGTTTTAAAATGTTTTTAATTATGGTAAAATGAAAGGCTTATACGTGTGGCTTTATACAGGTAAACATTTATATATATATATTTTAGCAAAGAAATAAAATGGTTAACTAAAGTTTAAAAAGCTGTGTACATACATATCCACAAAGTGCGTCGAAAGTAAACTCCCTGATTTCAGGATACCAAACACGAATAAAACAATCATTACATTTACATGAAAGTAACACATTTGTCGTCATATACAAGATGAACTCACATTGTCCAACCAAGTTCAACAGGTTTAGCGCACCCTTAAAGCTAACCGTGCCATTTCTTTTCAAGTTGTCTAAAAAAATGTTCAAGGCCTGCCATTCTTTAATTTATGTCCCATTTGTGTATGGTGTTACGAATCAACATTCGTTACGCTTGTGAAGAACAATGTTTTATCTTCGCAAATGCCTCCTTGGAAATATTTTTCTAATCAGACCCGTTTTCAAAACTGTGCCACTTTCAATTAGATTGTTGCATTTTTTATTTCTCACTCTATTAGGGCTCGTCGTGGGGAGACTGGTCTTTAGACGTGATTCTGGGGTGTACCCCGTCTAAAATGAGTTCAGGGGACTCGGACCTTGGGGTCTCCAGGTTACTGGTGTCGGTATCACTGTCGCTCCCTTTTTTGCTTCCTCCACCACCGGCAGTGTGCGTTTTGATGTGTTTGCTCAAGTGGTCACTCCTCATAAAGCGCTTGTTGCATACCGGGCACGCAAACCTCTTCTCGCCGGTGTGGGTGCGAAGGTGTCTCTGGAGTTCATCGGATCTCGTGAATCGTTTGCCACAGAATAGCCAGTTGCAAACAAAAGGCCGCTCGCCAGTGTGCCACCTCAAATGAGCTTTGAGGTGAGATGTTTTCCCATACACTTTGCCACAGCCAGGAATGTGGCAACTATGCAGTCCTTTCCTCCGAAGACTGGCCCCTGCGGGCCCCAGCCGCTCAGCCTCCTGACAGTTTGGACAGTCACATGTTGCCCTGCCTGAATACCTCCTGGATGACCTCGAAGAACTACTTATTCCCGAACTGGCTCCTGAAATCATGGCGTTGGCGGCCGATGCGTCTGTGTACGTGGGGATGACTGTTTTGAAACCCTCTTGTGTTAAGAGGTGCTGACCGGTCGATAGCAGGTGGGATGCAGAGGGACTTATGCCGGTGGAGCTGAACGCCGAGTGGGTCAATGTGGAGAAATCTGGATTGTAGCCACTGAGCTGAGAGTGTATGGCTTGCGGCGTCCCAGAGTGTAGGGAGGTCTGGAGGCTGCTCGCTGGGTTCTGCACGTCGAGCCACGACCCGGGGTTGGTGTGAACGTCCCACCACGATGACGCCCCGTTAGTAACATCACCAGCGATGGTTGAATGGAAACCGGACTTGTACCACGACTCATACGGATGAGCCATCCCGACTCTTGGATAAAGTGTCTCTGCCGATGTGTGGACTTTGGAGATAAAAGCTGATTGTCCAGACTCCTGAGAGGCGACACTCGCGGAGTTGGAAAACAGACCGCTGTAGTCTGTGGAAAACGCAGACGAGGTCGGGGAGGTGGACGCAAGGCAGAACGCACTGTTGCTGCCGCCACCGGTTGATGTGAGTCCTGTGGACGCGCGGCTCGTTGCCACTGTGAACCCGGGGAGGCTGGAACCCAAGTTACAACTAGCGGAGGACCGTTTCCAGGGATGAAATCCACCTTTGGAGAAAGCACTGGAATCGGGTAAAGTGGTGAGAGGGCTGGTGTTACCAATTTTGTTGCAGGTTGCCGCCAGCATCGCTAAAGGGGTAGTTCCAAAACGTGGCTCTTCCTGAAAGAGAGAAAAAAAAAGTTATTGGACTCAAAAATCATTTGTTAGACCACACCTTTTGCTGAAAGTTCTCTCAGTTTAACAACCGAAGGACCGGGTGATTATCTTGAGACACTTTCATTCGTTATACAAACGATTAACGTTAACGTTAGTGCAACGTGTTCTAAAAGTAATAGACACGCCAGTGTATAGGCATTTTGTTCCAAGCTACTATATTGCTTATTTTTTGGAGTGCTCGTGGTGTATGGTAATACGTGGTACGTTATATGTTATATGGCATATATGTTATAACAAAAGTTAATTGTAACTTACAATAGGCCAATAACGCAATGGAGTTATGAAATGTCAGTTTGTAGCCTATAGTATAGACCTAGCCCGTGAGTGAAAGGCTATCCAGAAACTCGAGAATATTGACTCGAAAGTTTGTTGACCATGTGTAAAATAGACTGTCAGATTTAGCCTATTCTACGGGGTAACGTTTAGAATTGGCGATATTATAATCAATTTCCCGCGAAACTAGTGTAGATTTTAAAATCATTTAAATAAAATGTATAGGCTACCACACGCTTCATTCTACTTTTACTGGATAGGCTAAATCGCGGGGGGTAATAACTTTTAGTTTACGCGTAACTTTTTACGCACGAATACAAAATCACAACTTACCCCAAGTATAGACGTAGCCATATCCAGGGCTCTGTGCTATGATGAAATTGTTCGCAATTGCAATAGTGTAGGTTTCCAAGTTGATTCAGACACTGTGCTTTTCTCAAGCCACGCAATTTCTCTCTTGGCTCTCGCAGGCTCCCACACTACCTAGTTGTAGAGAGCGTGTTCTTTGAAGTACAGCTGGCACGGACGCGCAGCCAATCTAACAGCGGCATTCCAAGCTGGGCGATGGGAGTCAACCAATGAGAGGGCTCGCCCATGGACACAGACGCCAAACGCCTCACGTCAATCATCTGTTGTGTAGCTCTGCTCCTCTGACTGTCAAGCATGATACGATTTGGTAATTTCTTTTAAATACATTTTATGTATTCTCACACGAAGGCTCAATGTCTTCTTCTTTCATAGAAATGAGTTCAAACACCTAGTGCTCCAGAAGGTAAGCAAATCACTTTTTAAGATTTTAGGGGATTGTGGCATATAGGCTATATGGTACTAATATGGCTGTCATTTAATTCTTTACATTCTGATCATAGCCTACATCATCGGCTACACATTACGCCACCGAGAAAGACATTGAGAAACTGCGGTCGATCTAAGCACATTTAGGTCGATTTAGGTTACAATATAGCCTATATTATGCGAGGCAATATTTTTACACAATGTGTTTTTAAACATCCCACGATTGTTTGTATTAGTGTAATTGGCTAGTCACGGCATGACACGAGGCTCGCCGAATATCAGCTATGATGCACTTCCATCGGTATGATGGGAAGTTTATAGCCTCACACACTGTTACATACAATACGGAAGGCCTGCTATAGAGATCTCCCATTTGTACAGAAGAAGATGTTTGGGGATATTTTTTGGACAGCTAGAAAGGGACAACAAAAAAACAAAACAAAAAAACGCTTTAATAGCGCCGTTTAGCTTACTTTCAGTTTCAATTCATGCGCGCATTGGCGTGTGTGTGTGTGTGTGTGTGTGTGTGTGTGTGTGCTTGCATGTGTGTGCCTGCGTGCGTGCGTGCACGTGTGTGTGTGTGTGTGTGTGTGTGTGTGTGTGTGTGTGTGTGTGTGTGTGTGTGTGTGTGTGTGTGTGTGTGTGTGTGTGTGTGTGTTTTGGGGCGCGTGGGTGCACGCACTCCCTCATGCATGCTTGCCTGTTGTGGGAGTGAGGTGAGATGTTGGGTTAATTAAAAATGACAGATTGCTTTACCTGACAGTCATTTTTAAAGACCATAAATTATTTAGGAAAAAGTTTCAGAGACCTCTGTATGGAATGTTCTGATTCGATAGCGAGGGAAATTGGAGTTAAAATAATTCTCTAATTTGCTTGAAGCAGGGAAAAAAGAGAGTTAATTTCGTCTGTGTAGGCCTAGATTTATATTATCTTTCTAATAATTCTTAAGATCGCAGTGACACAAAGGCAACATGTTCCACAACTTGTTAAGACATTCAGGGGTAATAATGTAAGACTGGCCTGCTGTTAAGTGAATCATCTATGATCTTCCCTTTAAAAGTTAAAGCAATTTTCCAGAGAAAGGCTTCAACCAACATGTGCATTATAGTATTCAAAACGGCCAAATAATGCACCATTATAGTGTCTGAATGCTGCCAGTCAACACAAGCGCAATTTGTTCAAAGACTCATTTTGCTTTAAATCCCCAGGCTTGTGGGGGGCGAGTAAAAAAAACAATTTCATCAAATACTTAACGCTGCCAAAGAAAATGGATTCATTTTTGCAATCACGGCAATTTAACGGAGTGCTATTAACACCATTAAATGCTTATTCTCCATAAATAACGTTGATTGTTGCTAAAGAAGAGCAAATAATATGACAATTAATAAAAATGAATGTAACATGTAAGGGGATTTCCCCCCCCCATTATTTATAGATTGAAGTAACTAATTACAATAGACATATGTAATTATTTTTGATTATAGGCCTAATTCATATTTCAATTTAAAAATGTACCTTTTTCACTGTTAATGAAGATCAGACAATACACGCCTATACATTATTTCATGCTTGTTCCAATTTTATTAATAGTCTGACATGATTCCTTATATTCTGCTCATATATGAATATAGTAAATACAATTTCATACACATTGCTTCTAATTCAATTCTAATTCTTCTTATGTCACTGTAATAAGATTTATAAAACGTTTCTAATTGAACTGTTTTACCAATGCCTAAAGGAAAGAACAATCTTATTGTCATTCAAGAGAGAATTTTGAGTTGAATCTCTAATTCTGAACTCCTTTCGTGAGGACTTTTCTGTGGCAATTAGGAACCTATTACAAGCCATTAGATTGATCAATGTACCTTAAACAATGGGGATGATTTATTTGGTAGAACAAAACGCTCTGCATCTATTGTGATCAGTCTTAAGTGACGGTACATCCATCAAGGCGTTAAGCAACAAAAGATAAATGATTAATTCAGACCTATTCATTTAAATTCTTGCTACGAAAGCACCCCTACTTGCTTCAAATCTGGATTATTAGAGCCTCATTTTCTGCATGTTAATCTATACAGGGTACTAGATTTGGGGATATATATCTTGCATGCTTTAATCTTGTATATCTCTAGAAGGATGTTTGAGATTTTTAAGGGATGTTATACATTTTTATGTTATACATATCAATGTGCCTGTTTCTGTCAAAGGGAGTGGGGGATTATTCACGCCATGTCACACCTTTGTTCTAAGCACCTGTATACACTGTTGTCTGATCTAAGCATATTGAAAGCTATCAGTTTGGAGGGTATCAGTATTAGAGAAAAGCAAGGACCAATATGTGAAGTTCTCAATGTAACTCAATGTAGATTATTGTTACACTTATTTTAATATACCATGCTATTTCATTTTCATTTGTATTGCTTATGAATTTCTCCTTCTGATGTCTCCATAGAGAACCTAACTGATAAAGTCCAGTGTTTGTACCCTGCATTTGTAAGTTAATCAGACAGTTGAAATGACATGTTACATATTCAGTGTAAAGTCTATTGTACTGATGAAGTGGTACTGTGACCAATAACTTCAGAAGTACAGGGGGCAACACATGATAACAGTTGATTACTCTCAGCAGAGTGATTCTACTAGAAGAATATGTTAATGTGAAGAGTATTGGCTAGTTTTTCATATTATTTCCTCAACTGATATTTCTTTGTAAGACTGAACTCAGACCTGCTCATTGACCTGCATCTCTCAACGCACATTTGCTAAATTTGGAAGTATACTTCAGCTTGCCATGCAGCTAGTGTCAACTTTCATTTCTAGCATATGCATGATCTATTTTGAGAGAGGGGCATGAGCCATTTGAAATGGAGTCGACTGGATATCTCTAGGAGTGGGCTGGACACATTTTCTTTCAATGTATGATTTTTGCATATAGAGCGTGCAGAGAAACCACCAGTGTAAAACTAAGTATAAAATAAAGATGGCTCCAAAGAAGGTATGTGACGTGTTGTATGGAATACCTCACCATTCAAACATTAATGTGAACTGCCGGTTGCATAATGACAAGTGCCTCAACTCATTCCAGGCATTATCACTTTGCATTTATAGGGAAAGGGAGGTGAAGAGCTGAAGCCAGCACCACTGATTGGAAGGTTTGGCACCTCATTGAAAATAGGAATTGTCGGACTACCCAATGTGGGGTGAGTAAAAAGGTTCTTATTTATGAACACTGGGCATGCACAAAGACACATTTAGGTAATGCAAGATATACATTATATCAAGTACCGATGAATGAAGGATTAACAGAATTCTTATTGCATAAACACAGGTAATTCAGAGGGTTAGCCTACTGCTTAAAACGCCATGCAGATTTTAACTGTGGCTATGTTTGTATGTATCCAGCAAATTTCCACACCTTGTGCATCATACTGCAATTTTATTTTATTTATGTATACGTGAGTGCTAACATATCACAAACTGCTCTTTGCCTAAAATGTTTGGAAGATGTTTGACTGTATTGATCAAATATTGTTGATTGATTAGCTACTAGGCATTCAAACATCCAGCAGAAGACATTACACATAGTAAATTCCCACACTTCTCGCACCATGCAGCTTGCTAATCCAGTGCTTTTATTCTGGTTTCACACTGGTATGTGAATGATAGACTATAGGGTCCAGTATATCAAATTAAATAATACCCCCCTGTCAGAGCTGTTCTTTATCTATTACCCTTTCACCACATGTCATGACCTGCTTTTGGGTCCCGGTCCACTGGTTGAGAAACACTACTTTTAAGTATGGTGCTATGAGAGCTGTGACCTTACTTACAGTACAATATGCGTTCCACTGTAAGACTTGGAACGTGTAGCTACGTCTAAGTCTTTGACAATAAAACCATTAATATTATCAGACACTGTGTTGTCACTGCTGTTGTATCCTACCTCCTCACCTACCAGTGAGGTGTCCCCACCGGGTAGACGTAGAGCCTTCCTCGTATTCCTCCCGGCTTCCCTCCCCAGAACACAGGCCAATTGTGTTTGTGTAGACGCTCGACAAAGCCGGATGCACCACGGTGGATTCAAACCCACAACCTCCGCGGTGGTAGGCTGGCAGTTTACCATTGCGCCACCCGAGCGCCCACTTGATGTTTTTTTTTATTATTAGTTGTTTATGTTTTGATCATATTTATATAAAAAAAAATGTTAGATTTTCTAGATTATCTATGATAGTTTGGACTCATTTGGGCATATGAATAATAGTTATTTTATTATAGTGAACTGATAGCTCATTGCAGGTGACGCATGGATAGTCACAATCAATTCCCCAAATAAATGGTAGTCTGTATGTATTAACTCATCCAGTGAAAGTATTGGTGATTCTTATGTAGAACATTAGGAGTCATGCAGGTGTGTTTCCTTTCCAACTGAATAAGACTTATAAAACGTGTAAACAACATGTCTGTGGCATTTAAAGGTCCACTTATTGTAGAAATTAACATAAACAACATATTCCTGGAACTCCAGGTCAGGTTGACTTTGCTGCACATTCTGCTCAACACATTGTAACAAAATTGTGAAAAGTTAATTTACCAAACATAACTTTCAGTGTGTCTATAGAAGATAATCACTGCTGTAGGAAATGCCATGGGTTTAAGTACTCACCATACCTGTCCTTAGCTGCCTTAAAGTACCTGCCCTCTTTAGTAGAATGTCCTTCATGGACTGTGATACTACATTAATGAAAACAAATGTTGAAGGAAATGATCATTTAACTGAGATCTCCAGAAACAGGTTTTTCTCAGCGTACCTTGAATTATTCATACATTGTATAATATTACATCATAGAATCAAGTCATCAAGGACCCCCTTTTTATTGCTTTTTTTAATGTAGCCTACAGGTATGCTAGCATTATATTTTATCCCATTCTAAGCTTATAAGCTTTATCAAATCAATTAATCAAGTAATTATTCATCAAGTAACGGACTAAAAGTTCGCTAAAAAAACAATGACTTCATGGAAGAGGAAGCAGTGTGTTCATTGATGTATATGTAAACCAGGAACCTGTAAAACAGGAACCTCTCTACTAGTCTGTCTGTCTGTCTGTCTGTCTGTCTGTCCTTAACGTATCTTGCGAACCACTCATCAGATCGACTTCACACTTGGTAGATGTATTGCTGAGGATATAAGGAATTGCAGTGTGAAGTCGATCAGGTGAGCGGTTCTCTAGAGCCGGCCCAGCATGCTCTGAATAGTCAGGCGTATCTCGCGGACCGCTCATTCCGATTAACTTTACTTTTGGCGTGTGTATTACTGACGACCCGAGGAAATGCAGTGTCGAGTGTGTCGATTGGGCCTCCAAGAAAACAATTGGCAATGTTCGCGGGTGGGAACCTGGCAGGGGAGGATTCTGTCACTGCACTACTAGAGGTTGGCAGAGGCGCCTATTCAGCAGGGAGCAGAACTGGGAGGGATTGCATGTTCCACTGCACATGCTACGCTGGGGGGGGGGGGGGGGGGGGGGAGTAGCATGTCTTTAATATTTGGAATTTGGAGTTTTTAGTGCATCCACATGGACATGATCATCTTTTTTTTGACAATTATTTTTCTTTTCTTTTCCCCCCAATGAATTTGTCATTCCCATAGTCCCTTGTTACTGTTATCCATACAGCTGGTCCTAGGGACAGTACAGACATTCATTCAACTTTATGAATCAATTATTTACCTGAGTGAGGCAGGAATGATCATCTTCAGTCAAACCTGTGAAATAAAATTGACCGCTAAACACAATTGCTGCGAATGGTGTGGTACAATTAATGTCTGAGGAGAGCTTAGTGGTTGCAAAGGAATCAAAACAAAGAGTGGAAAACAACGACCTTTGACAGTTCAGGGCTGCGTGTACCCACAAGGGAGAGGCCCATCAGCAGCACCTGCCATGTTATCAGCTAACTCCCTCCCATAGTATACAGAAATCCCAGCGGGCCAAACATCTTCGTTGACAGTTATGTTATGTATTGAATTAAAATGTTGATCATATGCTATTTTCTTGTTGTCTTTGTGAATGAATAAGGCTATGGGCATACAGTATGATAAGCAAATTATCGCTCAACATTTGTCATCATTGCCATCATTAGCCAACCTCTTGCAGGACTGCATCAGCCATGCTGGAACATTGGATGGATAACTTCAAACAATGACGAATGCCTGGGTGATATAGACTAGAAGACATTTGCAGTTTTTGTAAAACTCTTTTACAAGTTTTGGTCAGATTTTAAACTTGCCATGTGGCTTTTAACTATTAATCTGATAGCACAATGTAATGGACGTCTTTGCTGTGACCTGTAGAAATAATGAAATAAGACCTTGCTGGTAGCTGACCTGATGTGACTTTTTTATTTATTTAGAGTAGGCAGGTTATTTTCTACCCCCTTTTTCTCCCCAATTTAGTCGTTATGCCAATTAATTCCTCCCCACACACATTTATGTGTTGTCACTGCTGACAACACACTGCTGTTGTATCCTACTGACTCACCTGCCAGTGAGGAGCCTCCACCAGAAGGATGTTGTAGGGCCTTCATCCTACTCCTCCCACTCAACACTCCCTGCTGACAGGTGCCGCCCCAGCCTATAGGATATTGGTCTCCCAAAGGAGACCAGTATCACCCTCCCCGCCCTGCTTCCCTCCCCTGAACAAGGGCCAATTGTGTTCGCATAGACACCCGACAAATCCGGATGCACCACGGTGGATTCAAACCCACAACCTCCAGGGACTTTACCACTGCGCCACCCGAGCACCCTCTGACCTGATGTGTCAACCACATAATTGCAACGTCCTCGATTCGATTCGGGAACCTGTGTTTCATGTCGTTTCCCCTCTCTACCCTTAGCTTCCTGTCTCAGTGTTTACACTCTTCTCAATCTAAATACTACTACTAGAGACAGTAGAGCACTACAGAGCAAAAAGAGCCCATACAGCTACAAGCAAGGCTCAAGCAGCACAATCTTTCATCTTAATAAGCTGTGTTTTCACTACAGTGCCAGAATTCTTCCAGCAAAGAAATGTGCATAACTTGCTGGAATGGCAATGGGGAGAGACTGTTTTCACATTGGCAGCAAAAGTTCTGGTATAGACTGATAAGCGACCATTTTCATTTGTGTATTTTCTAAGTACTTTATACTCGTGCCATGCGAGAATGACTGTAAGCACGCAAGATTGTAACTTTAATCCATTGAAAGAACAGAGGATAAGCGAGCGGTTTTCTCATTCTTTTTTTCTCTCTCTCAATCATTCATTATCACGGTCGGGGACGGCGGGGGTTAACAGGTGGAGGTTTTTTTTAAAACGGCCATATTAATTTATACAGAACAGTGTGTCGGTGGTCAACGAATATTCCATATTCGAATATGCCTTCGAATATTAAGAATAAAATAATGTTCGGGAAAAAAAATATGATAAAAATGAAAAATGATAACAGGTCAAGCTGAAACCGGTGATTCATTTGGTAGTGATGGCAGACCGTTTACAACGACACACAACCGAAAAAGCGATATTTTCTCTTGTCAACGTTACATGCTATCCCAGTACTTTCATTTCTAGCGTTTTCACTACAGGGACATTTTTATTCCGCCAGTACATTGCGGAAAAATTACTAGGAAAATTTCGAACACCAAAACCTTCGCCACACAAGATAAGTGCCCGTTTTCACATAAGATGAATTTCAAAATGTTCATTATACTTCCTGCCTTTGACATAAACCTGGCTGGTGTCACTGATGATGTCACACTCTGTGATATCACAAGCTCACGGATCAACTTCAAACTCGGTGTGCGTATTGCAGAGGACCGGAGGGAGTGCGGTGCCCAGCGTGGAGTTGGTCGGATCGGCGGTTGCCGAGAACCACCTACCCGATCTGTCCATATATAGCATATACTGTATGGATATCTAGTTCACCAGAAGAAGATAACATCAGGGATCTCAATATATGGATATAAAAGGGACATGGACAGACAGATATATATGGGCATAAAAACTGCACAGGCAGACAGACAGGTACAACGGGTACTCTGACAATGGATACAACCGGTATTGCATAACCGGTTAGGGTATGCATTCCCAACGTGCATCGTTCCTGACTTGCATCGTTCCCCCGAGTAGGCCTAGTTGTTTACATTCCTTTAATTCAGTTTATTTCGTCTTTGAATTTTTTGCCTAATTTATAGCTACTTTGTCATGTTGTTAGCTTGAAAATCCTGAGTAAGACCGTTGTGTGACAAAGTAAACTTTACTGTTAATAATAAACATAAGTGTAAGTCTTTGGTTATAAATAGGATGGTGCATAATTTGTTGATAGCTAATCCCAACACAATCAGAATTACAGTGCTTAGCCAAGCATAAAGCCTGCCTCATGATTCCAGTGTCCTCTTCACATCAACGTCAGCATACAGTGGATTGCATATTTTCAGTTCATTACCACAAAATGACATTGAAGTGCATGTTATCTGTTTCTTACACAGTGTATAAACTGTACCAGGGTCTATACTTGCCTGATGATACTAGTGTTACTTTACATTTATGTTTTGTTTTGTTTTCTGTGAAGGTGACCCAAGAAAAGCCTTTAAGTACCTAAGAGAATCGACCCTGCTTTGCTAGAAATTAATACATAGACCTTTGCAATCTTGAGCAATTTCAGTTCTGTAGGTCCTGTCAACCAATCATTTAAATGTGAGTCACCAGGTGAGGGGATAAGGATTATAGTTAACTGCCATGCCATTATTACACTTAGATTCATTCTGTTGTCTGTACATCTTGAAGTGTCCTTGAGGTGCTTGTGCCATAGAAATGTCCCTTTGAGCACAACATGGGGCTACATTTGGCCGATCCCGTTCAATAGCTCAGATCTATCAGAAATGTAATTTGCCCCTCGATTCCAAGTACAATTGATCTATTATGGGATTATCTGACCTTGTAATTGTGCTTAGTAGCCTATTTTAAAATCAGAGTAGGCTTGATTCAAAAACGAGGAAATATCAATGTATTAGAATTAACTTTTTATTTTTCTAAAGAAGGAAAATATATTTTCCATGTTTCACATAATTCGTCAAGCACTTTGAATAATCTAAATAAAACTCTCCAGCCATTAGGTCCCACAAGCCCTTTATGATAGATTGACCTCTGTGCTGTTTTTTATTTTCAGGAAGTCAACCTTTTTCAACGTGCTGACAAAGAGCCAAGCTGCAGCTGAAAATTTCCCCTTCTGCACCATTGACCCACATGAAAGCAGAGTGCCCATTCCTGATGAACGCTATGATTTCCTCTGCCAATTCCACAAGCCTGCCAGGTATGGGGTCTCACATTCATATATTATTCACAATACAGGCACCTGAAGGCCATATACCAACTGCATACTATAGGAATGTGAAAGGATATAACAATGTTGTTGACATACAGATGTCATTTTTTCACATTATTTATGATTGTAGCTGTCCTCTATGATGTTTGGGAAAGAAAAAGCCATAGCATTGAGCTGTCAATCCATGGTTATCATATCTTCTAGCAGTTAGAGGAGGTTCCATTCGTGTTTTATGGTACTATGCTGATAAGCCAGTAGATAGATTCTATTACTCTGGGACAGACAAGTATCAGTACAGTATTGAACGTTCAAACCTTTACGAGAGCAATGGAAAACAAACTAACACAACATTGATCATTATCTCTATACCACTTTACAAAAGCATATAATCCACAAAGTTTATTGCTCTGCTGTTAATGAATAGATTTAACACAATGTATCTTTGAACTTTTGTTTAAATGACTAATTCTTTGCCCATCCTATCCCATCCTCCCGGATTGTAGCAAAGTCCCAGCATTCCTTAATGTTGTGGACATTGCTGGCCTGGTGAAAGGTGCTCATGCTGGTGAAGGTTTGGGAAACGCCTTCCTGTCCCACATCAGTGCATGTGATGGCATCTTCCATATGACACGTGAGTCACTCTGATTAAGGTTACTCTCCTTGCAATGTAAAAAAGAAATAGATCAACAAAATAACATTATTTTAACCAAGCAACTGATCCAGTATGCATTGCAATTAAAACAGCTGTGTTGTCAGTGTCAAGTTTTACACAGCAGTCCCTGCCTGCTCCAGCTTTTTAAAACCATGATGCTTTGGCTGTGTTATGGCTTCACTACACAGTAAAGTCCTCAGTGTTAATTTATCCATCCAACACTGAGGATTTTACTATGCAGTGAGGCTTATGCTGAGGTGCCAAGATCAACATAACAGTCAGGGGTAATGAAGCCAGACATTTCTAATGGGAGGCTCCCTGAATTAGAATCCCAGAAATGGGGAGTGGGGAAGGATCTGTGTTTGGTTTATGCTTTGCACAATCAGTAGCATATTCTGAGGTTTGGAAATAAAGCTAGACTGTCGAACAGCATCCGGTATCCACACATTATCGTAATTTGATTCCAAATGCCACATTTAATCAAGTTTTTGGTAGGACAAAGCAATCTAGGCTATCATGGAAGTATTGTAAGAATGGGAGGGTATTTTGGAGAATCTTTTGTTAGTTTTTATAATCATTTTGGAAAAAAAGCATACTGTCTTACCCACTGTACTATAGATGTACTATATTGTTTCTAACAGACGCTAAGAGCAGCAGCTTTTTGTCCCAACTTAGACAGATGTGATTAGCTCAGCAAATTATTACCAAAAATACCTGTCACTCAGTATGGCAGCCGCCAGCCTTGAAGTTGAAATTACTTGTAATTCTCTCTCTGCCTCACGTTCTTTTGTGCTCCCAACATCGTCTTTGTCTTACACAATTAAAGTGTTACACGCTAGAATAATTTAAATTGCTGCTTCTGAAATGTAGGCAGTCTCTTTTAAAAATAGAAGAATTTGTTTACTGATTGTATGCGGTTATTGACTTTACCATTATGTGGAAAGAGCTCTGATTAGTGAGTCGCTTGTGGCAGACAAAGAGCAGCCAAATGGATAGGGTTAAAATACGAAACCATTTTCCCATAATGTTCCCTTCTCTGCTAGGGATTTGACTTGGTGGACAGTATAAGTGTGTTATTTCTGTTCCGTTGTCATTTTTCAATAGCTTTGCGACTCACTACTTGTCTCTCTCACACACACACACACACACACACACACACACACACACACACACACACACACACACACACACACACACACACACACACACACACACACACACACACACTCTCTCACTCGCACGCACGCGCGTGCGCGTGCGCACACGCACGCACACGCACACACACACACACACACACACACACACACACACACACACACACACACACACACACACACACACACACACACACACACTCCTGTGTAAACACACTGCATGGTGACTCTATGTTCTTTGTGATCAATTGGAAGACCACCCACTGTAAGTCAGGCCTAGTAATGATTTACAGAGGAGGATAAGGAGAGATGTCAGGTGAGATACAACTGCCTGACTGATGCTTTTGAGGGATGACATTTTTGTCATTTGTACATAAAAAAAGCCTTTATACTGACAAGAAATGGTTTACCTCACAAGGAGATGATCTGGGAATTATTTTGTTTTCTGTTTTGTGCCACCTGCGTACACTCGCCAACAAATTGCCACCACAGGGAACTATCTAATGTCTGTGTACTTGACCACAACAGATCTTTATACCAGAATGACTTGGGACATTTTTTGTGCTTCCAGATACAGTATGTGCATAACTAAAAAACACCCTCTGTTCTTTTTATATGGACCAAATGTACATGACAGATCCTTGACCAAAACCAACCCCTTTTGTTTTTTAGCTGGTACAAAAAAACAACATCCATATCCATCGGAAATGAGATGATAGAAGGCTTCTTCTGTGAGTTTACAGCTGTGTGTTTTGACATACCATTGTTTTCCCTCTTGCGGATTCCTTGGAGACCATGCGGTATGTTTCTCAAGTTAACCATTAAACATAGCTGGTTTTGTTTTGCAATTATAGAAATGTTTTATCTGGTGTCAGGCAGTGTGGGCTGCAATATTCAAGGCACTTCTTTTATATTGCTTGATTATATGGTTGGGGGAATCACACTTTTTCTTGTCTGGAGTGGTATGTTTGTGTCTGGTAGGATCTGAAAACATGCTACAACAGAAGGATGCTCACTGATCGCTTGATGTCATTTGTGTGCTCGTAGTGCATGGGCTTTTGCCAAACTGAGTCACAATAGTTGACATGATCCTGATGAAATTAAGTGCAGAACGCTCAGCTACAAGTTGTGATCCTAACTTAAGATTAATTCAGAACTTGCCAACGTTTAAAAATAGCGAAAAAAGAAGAGTTGCAAACTCTTTCAAAAGTATGCAGGTGGAATATGCTTCTGAATCGAGACTGATATTGATATTACTGAAAAGATTTCATTTCTTTCTGCTGTGGGCTTATTGGATCCAGGCAGTGGTGTAACTGGAGTTTCTTCTTGATGTCAGGACTTTGAGGTCTACCAGACGTAGTTGCTCAATTCCTCCAGTATTGTGCATTTATGAATATTTTTCAACCCCTAATGGCTTTGAAAGGCCTGTGTAAACAGTGGATTTGCTTTCAACGAAAGCTTCCAAAAACTATTAAGGCGCATTATAGCATCCTGAAAACTGATTCTTTTGAATGCCTGGTGTCATAAGGGAATGGTTTGCAGGCATAAGTGTTCCCAGTGCTTCTGGAGTGACTGGATGGTTGGATGCTCTCTGTCTGAGACAAGACAGACACGTTTTACTTCATCTATTCCTCTATTCTCTGCTAGTAATGCCTGCCAGCTCACCTGGCCTCGTTCCCAGATGTTTGGTTTCTAACAATTAAATACATGAATGCTCACAGAGTGTCCCACAACCACTGTAGAAATCAGATGACTCATTCTTTATTGAACACTTTACAGTCACAGGGAATCTAAGACACTCCAATCTCAAGACATTGTGGCACAGCACATTTAATCTGAAAGGACTGGATGTGGTTGTGGTCAATCAATTACAAAGTAGATGTTATTCTTGGCAGTTGGCACACTTTACGCTTGTCTTTCACTCTGTTTTTCCTGCTATGGAACACCTGCATCAACTGTACCATAGGTAAACGCTACTGCTAAATGCTATTTCCTAATATTACAGTGATCTTTCCTGTCTTTTGCATGGCCTGTCCTATGCTGAGGATAGAGTGGCATAACGAGAGCATTGCTGTGAGGGTGGGTAGGTTGGTTGGTTGATTGATTGATTGATTGATTGATTGATTGATTGATTGATTGATTGAATCTGGACAATGACTGTGCGCATCTTGTGCTAACTTGTAACTGTACAAGGATATCTCAGTGGCGCGGAATGTAGAAAATCAAAACTAATTCTATGAAAAACTGACTTAACATATGTTATTACAACTAACTGCCCTGAAATCAAGTGACAGTTTTTTTTTAGAATGTCCAGCTAAAAGTGTCAATGTAGTTTGGACTGTTTAAAAACTTTAAATTGGGACTGTTTGCTATAAAGCCATTTGAAATGTGATAACACACCACCAAGCTTCTTTTTTCATGGAAATTACATCACAATATTACATATATTTCTATATTTGTTTTACTATTGAATACATTGTGGGTAGTCCACATGGGCCTTTCACTAGACTCATAGTTTGTGTCGGTGCCATTTGATTTCTGCATCTTCACCTCAGTTTTATCAGAGATCTGAAATTAGAGATCAGGTAATAATTGCTGCTCCGCTAATTAAACAAAGGAATTTAAACAATTTATTTTGACTAAAACGACACAGAAAAACTTTTTTTTAAGAAGAGAGAAACTGACCATCCCACAGTTAACTTTGTATGTTACTGAATCATTCCACTATCCCATATGTAATTTATTTTAGAAGAAAGGCATTATTGTGTCAGTTTCTTCACCTCATTGTGAAGAAACTCATTGTTTATTTAACTGCGGTGTTTAAAGAGTTGTGCAATTTTCTTGAGATGCAATTCCAGATCCTTTAGCTCTGCTGACAAGAAACCAAAAGTTCTCTCTTGTATGTTTGTGGGCTGTGTTGAGGTGCCTTCACAGACCGTAAGCACGTAATTCCATCCTACGATAGTGCGGCAAAAATAGCTGATCCAAAAGCTCACTACGTGTTGCATCGCAGTGCTTTGTGAGCTTGTAGATCTGCTATTTTTGCCATTGCTGAATATATAATGACATGCCATGGCCAAAATAGGGACGGCAGGTTAAAAGTGGTTAAATGAGCATTTTGATTCAGCGAGAAGAGTTTTTGTCAGCCTCCACTCATCATGGGTGATTAAAGTAAAACGTCTGTCCATCTTGACTGGAGATCACCACGGCTCCAGATAACATGCTCCGTGATTGAAGGTCGAAATATTTTGAATTCTAATGGGGCTTCAGGAAGAATTGCTTGAAATAGGCTGCAGAATCTTTCTGCTTCCTCCTCGTGCCCGAACTGCCCCCCCTCCCCCCACACACACAGACACACACACACACTTCCCTGTCCGCTGTGAAAAGAACCACTGGGAATGGCAAGGCCCGATGATCATAGAATTATTGGATGGTGATTCTAAACCCCTCAAAGAGGAGTTGCTATGGAGATCTCGTTCCAAACTGTGAAATGATTCACCTTTGAAAGGCTGAAGGGCCTGGAAGCTGAACACATCATTGTTCAGGTGGCGGTTGGTTAGGAAATTGCTGGTGCCTGTGCAATCAGCACCGCTATGGTAGTTAAGGATCTAAAAAGGTTTGTTCTCTGAATGGTGTGGGACAACAGTGACGCGCGCATGATGGTTCCTTTCAATCACAGCGCTCGCACACTCGCTGATTTGACAAAATAAATGAAATGACAGAGGTTAAGTTAAATGACAAAGGAATGAACACTATTATTGTCTATCAAAGTTAATGGAAACTGGAGCCTCCCCCATTATTTGTCCAGCTATGTATAGATTGCACAAGTGTAAATTAATGTTCTCTATTGAATGTCTGGTCCATGGTTTTTCCAGTGAGTCACATCAAAATGTTGCTGAAAGATACAAATCCTCATTGTTAATTTAACTCTGAGAGTGTACAAATGTAAACTCTCTGAGTTACAAATGTATACGTGAATACTACTGAGGATTTTATTGTGTACTAGATTTGGTATGAAACATCACAGCTGAGAGTAGATTACACAGGAATTGGAGACGCATTGTGCGATACTGATATTCCATGGAGAGCTGTCATTTCACTATAATCTATTTTGAAAGATGGGATCACGTGACAAAACATGAATGCCTATTTGAAGGACACAAACCTACCATTTTAAAGTGTCAACCTGCTCTTTTCTTGCTAATGTATGTGCCATAATCAAAATATGCAGAGAAACCAGGCTGAATTGGCAACAAACTCTATTACACAAGGCAATATTCTGCACATCTCTGTCAAATTTGTGTATCCCTAAGATGAATGTAAAAAATATATATTTCCTGAATAAACATAAATACTCTTGTCTGCATTGCCAGTGTTTTATGCAGGGCAGACATCCATAATGTGCTTTTCCTGACAGACCCATAAAATACCTTTTTACTGCTCTGAATACCAGGAGGATTGCGGTACTAAGTTTGCATGAACATTTTAAAAGGAGTGCTAGGAATGCAACTGCTTAGATGTGCCCTTACCCATCTTGCACGTGAAAACATGCACAGGAAGTTAGAAGCCAGTGAATACTATAATTTGACTGAATTATGTCGTTGACCGCATACTGTCCTCCCAGGTTGCAACTGTAGAGGAGCCTGCTTGATCAGAATTCATATAAAGAATGCTCATATGGCTCCCGTGCCTTGGTACCTGAAAGTGAAGTAGTGATATATGTTTAATACTATATAAATGTAAATCTTTTTTTAAATCAAAGCTGAATCTGAGGACCCACTGGCCTGGAGGTCCCTCTTGTAACTACTTGTATGCTTTACTGTACAGTATGTACTGTACACAGTAATATTCACTGTATTAATTTAACAATTTTTAACTCTGAGAGTGTACAAATAAAGCCAACTGGACCCTTGCAGTTAAAATAACACTTAGGATTTTACTGTGTTGTCTGCTGGCTGTTGGAAGTCACTCAGCCCCTTAAAGACAAAGCTCTTTGTTGGGTCAATAAAGGCACACCTGTCAGTCTCTTCAAAACACAAAGTATTTCCAATAAAAGTAGTAAAATGATAAGTATGAGAGAGACTTGATTCCTGAAACAAGGCCTTTCCCCCTTTTTCCTCTCTCTCTGTTTTTTTTAAGTCTTGCTTGTGGCTTTGTGTGGCGCCGCAGCACTATAAGAGCTGTCGTCACATAGGCAGATCCAGAGCCAGTCGTTAAACGACTAATTGTGGAGATTTCCCCCCTCACATATTTTTCCCCTCCTCTTTCTCGCCTCATGCATCTGTACCCCGGCTCTAAAGCCTGAATGGGGACTGTGGCATAGTAGATGTGAATGTTAAATTAGGCGAAATTAATTAAAGCAAATTACTTTGGAATATATAGTAGCCGGAAGAGAGAGTAAGTGGATGACTAAATGGCTGGTGATCAGCTGCTCTAGCTCCTGAACAACGGGAAACATCGTTTGATGGGTAGATTCATCAGGCTTTTATAATGGAGTTAAAACAGGTATAGACTGTTGCTCATTAATTCCTGGTGTGAACTGTTGTACAAAGTGATGTACTTCCCTTTTGCTTTTTTAATTTTCTACGTTTTGGAAAAAGAGGACTTAATAGCAGTGCCAATACAGTCCTAATAGTTACAGAAATAGGCCTACTATGTGTACTAATCATCATCTGTCTGTTAACAATATGATTCCCATTTTGAAAACCCCTTAATTGAAATCTAAGGTAGTGAATTGTACAGAAGGTTTAACAAATAGTTTCCATTTTAAGCTAATTGTACCAAAACTATACATCACACCCAATTTTAATGTATGTATATTATTGCTGGTCACACAGTGATTTACATTGCATTATATTCTCTGGGTTCATGCAGAGACAATAGCAAATTTTCATTCCAATCAGTGTTGAACAGGGAGCTGGTAAATTGAAGCAGCAAAACAATAATTCCACTGATTAGCCCCTTTCTGTGTGCTGTAAGTGAACTGTTTATACTGTGGAGTACCTCTGGAAGAGCAGCAGAACCAAAACAGCCTGATTAGGCAACGAGTAATTGGATAAGTTCATTTCACCATGAGGACAACTCACTGGGTGACAGCTTGCACCATAGACTCTACCTGCTTCTGTTGGGGAGTGAACATCTGTCGTATAAAATTAGAGATTTGTGTCATTTTGTTGCTGATCCTGAAAGAAATGCTTTGATTGTTGATACAGGCGTATACAGGCCATGTGGTTCTGTGTCATTTTCTCAGGTGAACATCACTTCTTAACACAATACAACACGCAAGTAGAAGGTTCCAATTTGATATCAATCTGTAAAGCATTGCTCTAAAGACTGAACTGTTTGTCCCTGATTGATCTTGGGATGAAAACTACGTAGACAACAAAATTATGATCTCTTTAGTTGGAGGGGCTGGAATTAGCTTTGCTGCTCATACATAGAGTTAAACACCAATTCAACTGTCTTTCGTCCGGTGATGTAACAGCTTTGCATGAAATCTAGATCAGAGAAGGTTTGTTTAACCACTTAAACCTTAAATATTTACAGTATTTAGTTGACTGGTGTCCCCCAGCGCTCTATACTGGGTCCGCAAATTTTTCTCCACAAAGTGTTGCTTTGTGTTGCGTTGTGATGCTTTGTGAGCTTGTAGACTACTAGATAGGCCGAATGTTCGACCCAGAATAGGGACACTAAGCTTCATATGGTTAAATCTGAGGCGTTACGCATTGTGACAACTAGAAGCAGCCATGAATCATTTTTTAACATGAATCACTGTAGGAACTTGTTGAGTGACGGAGGTGTGACAGATGGAGGTGTGACAGCCATGATAAAGTGACAGTGACGCTGTTTTCTCCCTGGGCTACAACTGTCAACAGTCCTTTACACATGGATGTCAACACTCCAACCTGGATCGTCGACAACATTAAGTGACTCCAACAGGCAGATGCCGAACATAGCATCCGTCAACGCGGCAGTGCTTAAAGCTCTTGTCTCATCTCACATCGTCCACTCACCCCGTGGATGAGATGGTATTTGTATTATGTCAACTTGAACAACAATTGGTTTGTTGCGCTAATGAAAAAAATACTGCAACAGTGTTGTTCGAAGAAGTTTAAAATAGAAGATGTGCTGCTGTACTGCAGTAAATTCAGACAGTGAATTTAACTAGAAGATGATTTTATTTAGTGCATGTTATGCAAAGTACTTGTGATATTAGGGAAGCCTGTAAACATGTGTATTGTTAACAGGCTAAGGATGCTGTAGTTGCCATTGGTTAAAGGCTGTCACTCTTGTGTGACAGATGTACACCCCCACCCCACCCCCCTCCCTAACCCTCAGAAGGAGACCAAGAGCTGCTGCTGGCTAATGGTCTACTTTAGTGCCTCATTATCTAATCACCAGTCCAGCCATTGCTACTAAGCCATTGATTAGGAGAGGATTGGACCCCTTCTCATATATTTCCATATTTATAGATTAGATGGTATAATGTTTTTTTGTTTGTTTTTTGTATTTCTGACATTTGTGTCTTAATGTATGGTATATGGCTCATAGTTGTAAAACAGCATGATACTTGAGTAGTGCTACTGCTAGTGGTTGTTGTGGCTATTTACACTGCCTCAGAGAGAAAAAAGCTGTTTTATTTCACAGAAAAAAACTAATATAAATCCTTTGTGCCATGCTGAAGTTAAAGTTTTCCATTAAAAGACATTGACGGAAACACTGCAAGTTGACTATTTGTTGGGCTGACACAGGTCTGCCCATTGAACAGGAAAATCAAATGTATATGAATATGTTCAGTGTATTGGTTGTGACTTTCCTGCTTTCTCATATGGATGCGTTCGTTTCACTGATATTCTCTGTGAACAGTAAACATTGTCGACTACCTTTAATCATTCTACAATATGTGATCTCAGGCAGTCAATGCCATTGATTCTACAATTGTGTGCGCGCTTTATGTGCAACATGTCTGTATGCGGGGGAGCACGCTCCTGTCACCGACATAAGATGACAGTATTATTGCCTTGACAGTATGGGTGTCTTTGCTGTGTGTGTCGTGCATCCATGTTGCTGTATTGTGCTGTAGGTGCGTTTGAGGATGAAGACATAATCCATGTGGAGGGAACAGTGGACCCAGTGAGGGACATGGAGATCATCCACGAGGAGCTAAGGCTGAAGGATGAGGAGATGATCCAACCTGTTATTGAAAAACTGGAAAAGGTGGCCATTAAAGGCGGTGACAAGAAACTTAAATCTGAATATGTGAGTCAATGTCCCTAGCATGTCTATCGCCCCTCCACCTGAATACATGAGACAACGTCCCTGGCATGTCTATCGCCCTCCCCCCGCCTGAATACATGAGACAACGTCCCTGGCATGTCCATTATGCCCCCCCCATACAGTCTATATTCCTAGCATGTCCACCTGAATACTGTACATGAGAGTCGAGACAGCATCCCTAGCATGTCTATTGCTAGGGATGCTGCCCAGCCCCAGATTACTTGAGTCAATGTCCATAGCATGTCCATCTCTCCCCCTCACCTGATTACATGAGTCAATATCCACCTGAACACATGAGACAGCGTCCCTGGCATGTCTCTCGTCCTCCAACCGCCTGAATACATGAGACAACGTCCCTGGCATGTCCATCGTGGCCCCCCCATACATTAGTCTATATTCCTAGCATGTCCACCTGAATACTGTGCATGAGAGTCGAGACAGCATCCCTAGCATCCCGGATTACATGAATCAATGGCCCTAGCTTGTCCATCACTCCTCCCTCACCTGAATACATGAGTCAACATCCATTGCTCTCGCTAACAGCAAGGCATAAATAATAATAACCATGCTGATGAGGAAGAACACACACATCCAATACTAAGTAAGGCAGGTGCTGAGCAGAAAACAAAATAGACACAAAACAAAAGAAAAACTGCTCACACACTGTTGGGCTCCAGTTTAAAATTTAGAGTTTATTGTACCCACAGCGTGCCTGCGTGATGTTTCAAGCTACGTGCTCTTTCTCAGACATTGGTAACAGTGAGACACACCATCTTATATACACAACAGTCACATGATGTGGAGAATCACATGAGATGCATTGCACCTGTTGGTATCTGACACGAATATTATATTATCCTAGACAATTAAAAGATAATGACCGTGAATAAATGGTGTATACCCACATTTTCAAATGAATCTTATGGGCTCCCAGCGAATAAGAGACACAAGAGACAACAATAAAAACAAACATAAAGAATGTATATGTACTGTATATATAATGTGTCTATAAATCTCAATAGTACATCACACCACCATCAAGCCTAGAATGCCATCATAATGTGCGAAGACCTTTTGAGGCGCCTCTACTACTCGGTGTGCAATATTTAAAAACGAAATAACAAATAATAATCATACCACACACATGGCATGGGAGGAAAATGTATGTATTTCTTTTCTCATTTTTTTTGTTCTCTCACACCCCCACCCCCTTCTGCAGCTCCCTGTTTTTCCCCTTTTTTCTGAGAATGAAAGTGATCAGGGGTCAGGGGTGTTCTGCTGTAGAAATCATTAATAGAGAGTTACTTATTCAGCTGCTAACCCTGGGTCACAGCGCTGGGCTAATGAAAGTGTTTCCACAAGGCTCTATTCATGTAAAGTAATACTCAAATCACAGTACAGCTCTTGCTCATGTTCGTGCACCCTACAACAGCTAAGACAATTGGGTGACACCACACAATGGGGTGACCCACGAACCTACATGTAGTCATGAATACAGTAAACTGTTCCTGGGTTATGTGCAGTGAGACGGGGTGGTAGAGGTAGCTAGATTGAAAATTAAAAATTAAAAGCATAATGCTGTGTGTGGCATCAGTTATGCAGTGGGTAATAAGGCAGTGCAGCAAACTATCGGCACTGTTGGGCAGAAACCTTGTATCTCCATATTTCATATTTTTGCTTTTCATAAATGAATGCCCTATTGTATACTTTGTCATACAACAATGTCACACAAAAGTAGCACAAATAGCCGATCTACAGGCACACAACGGGGTATGATGTCGCATTGTGAGCTTTTATATAGGCTATATTTAGACATATATTTTAGATATACTTTAGAAATATTTTTTAAATGAGACTAAATAATGACTACATCGGATCCATTGGAACACAGCGTTTTTTTGTTTACATTTCCTGAAAAGTAAGAATTTTGAACATAGGCATCTGCCCGACAGCGATGCTATGCTTTTGCTGTGAGTCTATCCTGTGTCACACAAGCAAGGCCGGATATAGTGGGCAATGATGATTTGACATGCACTAGCGGTGCTCAGGGCAGGGAGAGGGTGACCCCGATGCAAAATGGGCCAGTAAGCGAGGTAATCTGGCCTTTCACTTGTAACTGTGCGCCCAATTTCAGGCCCCGACACGCGAGGGCTCTGACCACTCATTACACTAACGAGAAGGGCCATTTCACCTGCTGCAGAGGCCCAGCGCCTGGTTGGTTCCCCTCGGAGTAATCCCCCTCTGCGGCCCCACAGACAGGAGCCATTCAGGCCAGGCAGGTGGCCGTTGACGCACATAATTGCTGACAATTTTAGGCAATGAATAAAAATGATCTACATTACTTGTCAAAGGTTGTGTACGCGATGCCAAGTGAAATCTATAGAAGACCTCTTTAGACGTGGAAGAATGGCCCTTATCAAAGGCTACAGCAAGCTTCAGATTGTGGGATGTGGGGGGTGCTGAGTCTCTGCTGTTTGACATGTGAAGCTGAGTTTAATTTGTTGTTGTTTCTGGGAGTATTTCTGAGATACATTTTGTTACAACATGTATGTGCACAACATGTGCATCACTGCAGTTGCTATGAATTTAAGAGGGTTGGTCTTCCTTTTATAGTGCCACAAAATGCCATGAGATAAAAAGGTAAACACCATGTAGCTATTTAATTGCTAATTACATACTGAGATTCTGCACTTACTGAGTAATTAACAAGAACTTTGAATTAAGTTCTAATTTCCGTAGCAGCACCTAATTTTCCCACAGCACCCCAGTATTCTTTTATTGGTTTTTGTGTCTGACATATTCCTGCCCAGGAGATGTTTTTTTTTAATATTCTCTCTGTGGTAAATTTTAATTTAAGGAATTTGTTATACCATTTTCTCAGGGAATGGAGGCGACCTGTTTGACGCAATGTCATTATTTAGTTGGTGATCTTCACATTATTTGTTATATATTTTTTACTATATACTGTATATAAACTGTGCTGTGATTGCAATTGTGCTGTGATTGCTATATGTGCTATTTAAAAGTAATGTGTTGTGCAGAATTGCAGACACGGATATGCCATTATGACTAAATCTACAAAAGCTATGATTTCACTGGCTATGGTGTCTATGATTTAACAATAACCAAGACCTAATGAGCCTCAAGTGTTCAAATCTTCCTTAAATTTGTTTAATGAATTGGGAAATACATGTAGGCCTATTTTATATTACTTCAATGGCAGTGAGGGAGAAATATATGAGAAATATTTCTCATCTTAATTACAAATGTCATTTACAATGTTATTTGAAAGCCGTAAAATGTAACCTCACCACGTCCAAAACAGTCGAAAATCTAAGTTCTAACATAGGATAAGGACAAAGGTGGTTAGGGCAAAACATATAACAAACAGCATAAGTGAACCTATTAGGGAACTGTCTTCATGGAGGTTTAGCTCTCCCTTAGTGTAAGTCATGGAGTAACTTTAGTTTATTTGGATAAAAATGATTAAAAACGTCCATCAAGAGCTAATGGGTATCTGGCAATTGAAACAGATAGTGACAAGTGTGTATGTTGATTTTGTAACAGGTTATCATACAGTTTATTTAATAAGCCAATGATCTCCAAAGTACTAAACGTTTGAATTGCTTTAAAGTCATACTGTGTAACATTCATTTTAGTAGTCTGTTTTAGCGACACCCTTTGTTGCGCCACTGTCATTACAGTGCAGAAGGAGCACTGAAAAAGGAATGCCGCAGGGTCCTAGCACCCAAAGATATTTTGGAAAGCAACAGCTCTTCCTCAGAAACCTTATTTAACTGCAAAATACATGATTACATTTCCAGCGCCTACATCATTTTGGCATGAGTGTGTTGATGACCATAACAATGATGAAGTTGATGTGAATGGCTTGTTCAACTGAAAAGGTTACGTAGTTAAGACTTTAACATAAATTGATAAATATTGGTATCTCTTTTAAGCGATTTTGGAGGGTGAAATCTGGCCCACAGCTCTGCTTTAATGGGACTTTAACACCCAGGAACAAATCCACATCAAGTTATGCTTTTCTTTTTTTTTCTGCTGCAACCACTCTGGGTGGTTTCTGCAGAACTTTCAAAGAGTTCATTACTAGCAGACAAATGCAAACAGCTTAGAATAATTAACATGCATTGCTTTTACCAAGTATTATGAAAAAAGAAAAGAAACATAACATGTTATGTTGAGAGGGGAATTCCAGTATTGTTCCTGTGTATTTTAAATGAAGTTCAGTAGGCCTACATCACACATGTGTTCCCAACATTACGGTTGTACAAGGCATTGTGTTTTGTGACCTGCTAATGACAGGGTTAAAGCCTAACATGATTTTTTGTGGATGCAGTTAGTATATGGATGCTGTCCATTCAGAGCACAGCGAGCCTGTGTGAATGAGTCTCAACTCTAGGCTTAATCCATGTTTACAGGCAACGGGCTCATAGCACTGTATAACGCGGCTAGCATCGTGTGTACAAAGACAATATTTCATTGCTTTTGTCTGTTTGAACTCCCCCCCCCCCCCCCCCCCAAAGAAAAAATCCCATTCCTTACCAAACAATAATAAGAAGCGAGCCCACCAGCGGCGTTTCATGGTGGCAGGCGTATGTGTTTGACCCCTGTGGGACCTATATGCCTTTTATTAACACCTGCCTGTTAGAGGAGCACTGCACGGCGGCTGCGAGCTGATGAGGGAAACCTGGAGCGGGTTCAGCCTGTGTCACTGGCCGTTTGCTGTTTCCATTTCACAGATGATTAATCTCTCTGTGAGGACTTGGGCCGGCGCGGGCGGAGTGTGCGCCGCTCTTCCTGTGCTGTCCCCCGCTGGCTGCACTCTGGCTGCCTGACTAAAAGGCCTTTAGAATTCCTGCGGAGAAAGATGTGCAGAGAGTGAATGCAGCTGGCTGGGGGTCAGTGTGTGGAGCTTTTTCTGCCATTGTGTAATTGAGGCTCTGGCAGGATTTTTCCCCCTTTTTTCCTCTCTTTCCCCCTCAGTTCTTTCAAAAGGGAGTGTGATTGTGAAGTGCTGCAAGGGTTTGGGGAGGAAAGAGGTGGTAGGGGGAGTGTAGCAGGGGGGTGGGGGAGTTTTTATATGAAGGGGGAGGTTAAGTTGACATGAACAAAAAAGAATGTGTTCCGCTAATTTCTGTGGGGCTGGATCAACAATAATAGGCTCAATTTCTTTATTACAAATTTTTATAACCGCCTCCCTCCCATTTTCCCCACCCGATTCCACTTCCCAGATCTTGTCAAGACCCAGTCCTGCCCGCAGTCTCCATCCCCTACTACCTCGGTAATGAATATAGCAAACATAGGTGGAAATGCCAAATATTTTCTCCAGAAGGAGCATGCATAATTAGCACTTAACAAGTGCATATTCAATATGACTGCATACAGCAGAGCGCCTGAGGAAGAGCTAATAATTTACACATAACTAACCAACTTGCAATTAGTTCCCTGCTCTTTTTCCAATTTTGCCCTCTTGCTATCCTATTCATCAGACAGTCCCTATGGAATATCAGTGTACATAACAATGAGTCTAAGTGAGCCTCCCCAGAAGGCATTTAGTCATGATTTAAAGGAGGGAGAAGGGGCCCGTGTGCACATGCCATCCCTGTCAAAGCCGGACCTCTCCTGTTTGAATACGAGCGCAGCCATTGTTCATTTTGGCATCAGGATGCCATGCATTTAGGAAATAATTACCCCATACCCTGCTGGGTTTATATTCTTTTTCATCTCCTTTAATGGCTTCTTGTTCATTCTCTTTTAATCCCAAACAGGACGTAATGTGCAAAATCAAGAGCTGGGTTGTGGATGAAAAGAAACACGTCCGCTACTATCACGATTGGAACGACAAGGAGGTAAGCCTTTGATGTTACACTCAAATTTGTTAATGTGATTTATCGTGGTTTATCTTTTCATCTGGCTTGAAAGTCCAGCTGCTGTATTTTTAAGGGTGTTCTATGCAAATAGCAAGTTAACATGCATGCTGTCTCTTTTTGTGGTGTTTTGATTTTTTTTTTATCAAACTAATGACATGTGTCCATGCTGATCTTGATCTAGACTCTAGAGGCTTTATAGATGCTCCCTGCAGAGCAGCAGACCCTAATTTGATTTGTCCTCACTTATCTCTCTGTGCATGGTCCTCAAAGGCTACTTTGGAAAGTTTGGGTCCCAAGTATTTGCCTTCTCTCTGTCACAGATCGAAGTATTGAACAAATACTTATTTTTGACGTCCAAACCAATGATGTACCTTGTTAACCTCTCGGGGAGAGACTACATCAGGAGAAAGAACAAATGGTAAGGGCTTAGGAGAAGTTAACCCAGACAAATCACTGCCCCTTCTCATGTTCTACGGATCCCCTTCCTTTGTTTTTTGTATGTACATTTGCTAATCCCCTAAACTTATGACTGAGTATTTCTGAATATCTGCTTATTATTGTGTGTGTGTGTGTGTGTGTGTGTGTGTGTGTGTGTGTGTGTGTGTGTGTGTGTGTGTGTGTGTGTGTGTGTGTGTGTGTGTGTGTGTGTGTGTGTGTGTGTGTGTGTGTGTGTGTGTGTGTGTGTGTGTGTGCGTGTGTGTGTGCGTGTATGTATGTGTGTGTGCACGTGTGCGTGTGCGTGTGTTGTAGTACAAGGATATGGAAAATGTATGTCCAAGTTAGAGTGGTGCACTGACTCCTGTCTCCTGCTGGCTAAATGGTTGTGTCTTTGCGAGAGGATCTGCCTGGAGGTGGCACTAAGCAATATCCTAACACAACATCCAGCCCTGCAAACCCTAGCCAGCCCCCGAACTCTGCACTTCATTAAGCACTTCTTAGCATATGGTCTCCATTTTCCATCAAAAAAAATCTCATTTCCATATGAAATCAAAGAGGGTGAAGGCTTTAAATGACAAAATAGATAAATAAATAAATAAACACTCAGACCCCAAGCCAAAAAAGTAATTAATATCATATGGGGAAGGCCTATAAATCACAAGGATAGTAGTCTTTAAATATTGTGATGTCTAAAATTGCTTTACTTATTTGGTTTGGTCTGAAGAGAACTCTGGCTTCAAACGTTGGCCCAGAGGCTGAGAATATTAACAGCATGCTTTACAGGCTACACTGTCTGCTCCAGACAGAATCCACATAGATTCCAATAGCAACAGAGTCTTATGTCACGGTGAATCATTAAAATGTGCTTATTCCTGTATATGATTTACTGTTCAATGCTTGTATGCAGAGATGGGGATGTTTTTCCATGAGCACACTTATTCATAAGCGCTAAACTGGTCACTAATGACATTGCATGCTCCAAATGATACTTATCCCCCGCCCTCCAGATCTGTGGCATTATGTTGTACAAGAATGTGATATTTCTTCATGAGCAGCTGTTTAGCATGAGTAATGCTCTGATCTGGCCGAAGTCTGAGCAAATCTAGAAGATGGGTGCGAGGCATCCATTATAGCATCTGAAAGGCATATTTATCTACACTACAGCAGTTTTGTAAATAACAACAATCTTGTGGATTGTTGTCACACTTTTCCAATTGCCCTCTAGGGTTTTTGATGTCAAACAGTTCTTCCAGTATTTGTTTTTCAACAATTTACTTGGCAGCATCATATTAACAGGGCAGTTGTTTACCTTTGACTGTTAAAATGTTCCTGACATGAAAGTATGACTGTCAGACCGAGAGGGAGGAGGAATATCTCGAGAAGAGAACTCATAAATCAAATGATTCATGACATGTGGAGCATCAGTCATCAGCAGGAAGTTATTTCTTTCTTTTGCGTGTTTTTTTACCCTTCCTTTTTCAGCTGTACGAAATGCAATAAATCTAGAGAGCGTTTTAAACAGTAGTGCCCAGGTGCCCTCAGGGCCCTGTGTCAAACAATGCTGACATCAAAGTGTTGACGTTTGACAAGTGATGAGTCACTTCCCTTGTCCAGAGAGGAGCTCACACCTGTATGGAGATGATTACAGGTAGATCTGACTGCCCCTAATTGTACAATAAATGCTGCTCTCAGCCCTAATGGCAGCTAGTCTGCAGCAGAGACGCCAGACTGCCATTTTGCTGTCGCCATGCTCCCGTGTTTTTCCTCCAGCACAGTTGAGATGATGATATGGTTAAGGGCTATTCAAAGCAAACAGCAAGACAAATTGCAATCTCAGCTTTTAATGTGCAGAGGGAACAAAGACGATGCCTAGAAGTGAGGCAAGTGTGGCAGTTTCATCTGTATCGTTGAGTATACTTGCCTGGGTTGTTTTGCGGGCTCAGTATTTTTCGCAGTGCAGTCCTATAGTTGCAATGCCTTGTACATCATATTAGCATTTTCAGGCTGGCCATTTGTTGCTTCCAACATAACCACATGAACTCTAGCATCCTATCTGGGCGTCTCATAATAGATGAAAATTCTGCAAAAGTAAAATATGTTGTAAATATATAAATATGTTTTGTAGTTTGGGTCCCAGGAAGACAGAAGATTTCTCTTTTGGGTCTCAAGCTGAAAGGAGAGTCCCTGCTCTAACCATATCAGGCACAGTTGATATCAGGAGCCTTATCAGACTTACTGAAGTTTCTAAACAAAAAAAAATCCATTGTGTGTACCCTCCTGTTTAGAGTGCAGGCGCCACTACATACCAAGTTGACCTCGTTCACACAATAATGCACAGTATTGGGGTTTAGCAAGCCATCATTAATGGAGGGATCATAGAAGGACCAGGGCCCCCTTTCATCCCCAGGTTCACTGCTGGAGACGGTACATCATTTACTGTTGAGAGGAGCACATGGCTCCAATCCTATACAGTGCCGTGTACGTGTATGAGAATGCGTCCATGTGCATGTTTGAAGTCTGCGTCGGAGGCGACTCCATGCTCATTTGGATGCTGGCGTAATTGCGGTGTGGAGATCAAAGGCATGCTGGCCGAGTGATGTTCCAGAGGAGACTTTACCGCACGGCCCTCTCCTCTGTGCAGAGGAGGCCGCCTGCTGCTCACTGCTCCCCTCTGCCCCTCCAGCCATGCGCTGCCCCCCTGCACATCCCCGCTCGTAAAAAATGATTAAGGCCGCGTTTGTCATGTGTTTATGACTGAGAGGCATTGCGTGATAGGGAATGGCATCTACAAGAGTCTATCAAGAGGCTTTCTCCTCTCTCTCTCTCTCTCTCTCTCTCTCTTTCTCTCTCTCTCTCACTCACTCACTCGGCGTCAGTAGGCTGCTTAGAAGACTTTTGTCTGTGCCGCATAGTTGGTGTGTGAGTTTGGGAGAGGATCATTACGCCACCGCTGATGATGATGTGGTGGATGTCGTCCGCCTTGTATTAGCGTGTTTTCACTTGTCAAGGGGGAAATGGGCAATTTTACAAGCTCATGTCCTCTGTCTTTATAAACTTTTTAATATGTTTTATCAGATGTGATATAAAATAATGTCATTCCTTCCCATCCTCACCAGAGAACTAAGAACAGTCATGTTTTGTAAATGCATGCAACAGACATTGCCAGAGAATCCTCCTGATTTGCAGGGAAGTTGTTTTTTTCCCCTTCCTTTGATAATGTGCTTTAAAAGTAAATTGGAGCCTCTTAAGTAGGTGTGTTGACCTTTAAGGAAACCGGTAAGCGTGACCTGTCTATGAGTGCCTCTGCCAGTCTCTTCTTCCAGTGAGTGTACTGTTGGAACACCTGGATACCTTGCATGTGCTGTAGCTTTTATTAACTGTGTGTGTGTGTGTGTGTGTGTGTGTGTGTGTGTGTGTGTGTGTGTGTGTGTGTGTGTGTGTGTGTGTGTGTGCGTGTGCGTGTGTGCACGCGCGCGCATCTGTCTGTTTTAGTCATATATCTATGACTATCTCTGCCTAGAATGTTAACGTACTCCTTAAAATGATGTGTCTCTCAATAAGTTAGATATATTACATTTGCATCTTGTCTTGTCTTTAGATTTAGGCTGAAAGCTTACAAGATTCCTTGAACCAATTACAGATCACAGTTACTTTCCCAGCCAGTGCTAAGATACATTTTTTTCTGTGAACGCTTCTGAGAAAAACTGTCGTAAAATTTTCACCCTCAATTAATCCCACTAAATGTGTCTGGGATGGGCTAATTTGGGAAGATCTCCTGCCACATTTGTTTCTCGTTGACTCTCGCAGAGCTCTATGATCTTATGAGTTTGCTGGCAATTCTGCAAGACAGCACTGTTAGCTCTTGGTTTGAGTACATCTCCAGTCCTTGGGTACTTCCAGCTGAGGCAAAAAATGGAAAATAATGAAATGGGAGACTGTGTTTGCCAGTACTTTAGTTGGCCTGTAGGAGGAGCTTTAATAAACGTGTACTATAGGTAGTCCTGAATAGAGTCAATGCAGGGCAGTAGACCTACCACCTGCAGGACAAAATTATGATTTCCCCTTAACATTTTCAGAAAAGAACCTATTTAACATTCTTATCCACATAATGAGTAGATTTGCTCGCCTTCAATAGCTACTTCTATTTTACCTTTCCTTTTTTTTGTTAGTTTTTTAGAAATGTATTAATAAATTATGCATTTATTTTCTTTCATGTTTGATCATTTGGATAAACGTCCAGGCCTCCATGTCTGAGTGCCCCTTGAGAGACAGTAGACCCGCTGCGGGGGGGGGGGGGGGGGGGGGCTATTATGATTCGCTGGGAACCCTTTCATGAAAGCATTCGCTGCAGCTCTCTTCTGCTACTCCAAACCATAATTCCCATAAACACAACTGAAACTTTATTGAGTTTAAAACCACTGGCTCCATGCAAGTTCTTTAGGAACTGCTGTCTAGGGAGTCACGGTTTGCTTTTCAAAGCCATATGGGAGATATACAATCGCCCGCTCCTCGTCCACTCTCGTCTTGTGTAGTGTGGGATCCTGAGAAACACTTTCCCATGGAAAGACATGCATCCTGCTGCCCACAGCCCATCCTAATGGAAGCCTTTAGCTAGCTGTTCAGCAAGCGAGAACAACAGGAGACGCTGTATAGTAAAACTGAACCAGATGTCGCTAATAAAGTCCTGTTGGATCACTAGTCTCGTTATTGACTGTCCCCCAGTCCAGGTAATGAAAGGATGCTGTTGACATGTCACACGTCATCCTGTCGCTATGTGGATTTGAATGGGATGTGACACAGCCTCCTTGGCTTTGCTGTGTTCTCTGACCCTGGCCCTAACTTAGGAGTGTCACAGGCCTTTTCTTATCATAAATACCAAAGCAGATGCTTTTTGTTGCTCTATATTATGATCCTGCAAGATAGCATTTTGTTAATTTTGATAGAGATAGGAAGGGTGAGAAAGAGAGGGATTCGGGCCAGCTATGGGAAGGATTTAGCCTCATTTATATATACGGTTTTATCAGGTGAGCAACCGGAGCATCCCGAACAAAAACAAATATCAGAGTTTTAAGTCTGGCTAATGATACGTTTTGATAGTATTGGCTGTGTTGAGTTGGGCTGTTTGTTATCTTTGTGGTCAGGTTGTTATAAAAATTGCACATGTCACAAGTGTCATGTTGCACGTGTCCTGCAGCCTGCCAGCTCTAATGAGATAAATAAATACATTTAGTTGTGCCTACATACAGCCCCTGAAAGCTTGTTGAATTGTTATGAATGGGTGTAAGGATGCAGGATTGGAGAGGGGAGGGGGGGTGCATGATTGGCTGATGTTACATATGTCCTTGATTACCTTCCTGCTGCTTTTATTCTAATAAGTGACATTCTTTGTACTCCGTTGGACAGCTAGACAGTCTGACACACGATGAGAATAAATATTGCATGTGGTAGACATTAAGCTGTCATCCTGGCAAAAAGGAGAGATGGAGAATTCCATGCGGCATTCTGCTGCGCTACACTTTGCCTGCTCTTGTCACAATTGTCACATCTTGATGACTCTCCCCCCCTCTCTTTCTCTCTCTCTCTCTCTCCCTCCCTCTCTCTCTCTCTCTCTCTCTCTCTCACACACACACACACACACACACACACACACACACACACACACACACACACACACACACACACACACACACACACACACACACACACACACACACACACACACACACACACACACACACACAACCCTTCCTTCCTCTCTTCCAGTCAACTGCAATGAATGACAGCACGACTACCCCATATAGAGAATTATTTTGGGTGATGTAGCATGTACTTCTGGGGGATTGCCGTTTGGATTCCTGGTGATTGTCCTCTCGCTTTCTTTTCCTTTTCTCTTTTCCTTTTCCTGAACAATACTTAAACACATTAACCAAGGCATTCCTATTTTGGGCAAATTTTCAAAAATATTCAAAATGTTTCCCTTTTTAATTATTGTTATTTTAATTAAAGAAATAGCGAAAATAGCAGATCAACAAGCTCACAAAGTGTCATGTGAGCTTGTAGATCAGCTATTTTTGCTATTTGTCCTACGATAGTAGGAAGTATATAGGGCTTAAGTGGTTAAACTAGGGCATAGCTACTAGGATGATGTGTCCTCTACTGTCGCCATGATGACAAAAGTGAGAATTACATGTCCATCATGTGAAAAATCAACACAGATTTGAGTTTGTGTCAAGGACTCTGTCTTTGGAAAAATAGTGGGTGCACCAAAAGACGAGAAAGTTGTTAAAAAAGGCCCGCTAGCATGTCCTTGAGGTGTGTCTGAGAGAGGATGCACGATGATGCACTTAATTAAAGCTGCTCCCATTGTGCCTGCTCTGGCTTCTGTTTCCCACTGCCCCTGACTGCTTTGAAGAGTAAAAGAAGTTTACAATATTGGCAATCGCGCGTGCGTGCGTGCGTGCGTGCGTGCGTGCGTGCGTGCGTGCGTGCGTGCGTGTACACAGGCACTTGTGAATTTGTGGGTGTAGTATGTGTCAGCGAATGTGTGTGCCTGCCTGTGTCACACTATCATGTCTGTGCATGATAGTGTGTACCTCTGTGTGTGTGTGTGTGTGTGCGTGCGTGTGCGCGCGTGTGTGTGTGTGTGTGAGTGAGAGTGTGATTGTGTGTGCGTTCGTTCATTCATTCATTTGTTTGTGTATGTGTCATAGTGCTGCCTCTGTCTAAAGAGGCTGATGTGTGATGCCTCTATCCGGCAGTGGCCGCAGGGAGCAGAAAGCGTCTGCACTCATCCTCTCAGGAGCTCACCACTGGGAGGATGAAAAGCGTCCCACAGAGCCCCCGACTTCCCAGCCTCAAAAGCCACCATGAGCTCATACCTCTCATTTCTGTCTCCTTCCATCGAGGAAGGGAAGAGGGGGGGGGGGGGGGGGTCAGGATGCTGTGTGCCACAGCGACTAAGGGGACACACAAGCAACCCCCAGGTTTATTACTTGACGACTTGGTGCCTAGCAATGCAAGCCAGTGGATGCCCAGATAATATGAAGTGCCTTCGTCACACAGGGCTGATATAACCCGGTTCAGGTACTGAGATGGATATTTTGGCTGCCTGTCCACCTGTGGGCGGGTCAGTAATGAATTTGGGAGAGAGGGTGAGGCTGGTAGTGGATTACTCCTTGGGCCTGTCAGCATTCAATTGCATCTGAAAGGAGGTGCTCAGAGTGGAGGCGCTGGGCTGTTTTGTCCCACAGCTTTTACAGGCTTACCTGGCTAAGTACCGACGATAAAGCCTGCCTGTATGAATACACGATAGTGGCAGGCCCAGGTCATTGGCTCAGGTATCTGCACCTGTACTTCTGGAACTCCCATTGTTTCCTCCTCCGGAGTCGTTTAAGCAGATCAAAGCTCTGTAAAAAAAAGAAAAAAAGCCAAGGGTAGCCCCAGGCATGCGGAAACACAGGAATTATTCCCCCTTCAGGATTCCCACACAAAAAAGACAAATAGACAAGCCCCAGAGGGTGGCCCCTGTGGGATGTCTCCATTCAAACCCACTCTGTTGTGGAAGCTCCTTTTGTTTTTGATTGGTTGTCATTATTCCCCCATATATTGTGCTTTTAATTGGACTTATGATAAGTGCTGTAGGCGTAAAATCTTACAAGCTGCTCACTAAAGCTGTTTTTCTGGTGGTAAAATAAACAGATTCAGTAGTGATTGAAACAGACTAATGCATCTATAGCTTCAACACACAACTTATTTTAGAATACCCTTAATAATTACTTTTAAATGTGTAGATATGTAAAGGTTGGGTAACAACATGCTTTAAAAGAAATGCTTACTTTTATTTGGTTTTTCCCTGAATTGAGACCAGCAAAAAAGCAGCACAAACATGGCTTGTTCCTCCGTCTTGTTTGAGCCTTTTAAGCTGGTGAATGATTAGCAGAAATAATGTCCCTGTCACCCTTAATCACATTAAAACGTGGTTAACATTTAATTTTTCCCACTTGATATGCAAAAATTTCCACTAGATTTGCAGCAAAGGCCATTGGAATTCCATTACAAAAATAATAAAAATTTCAGGCATCATTTGTTCAGAGTAGAATATGTAGACCAGAAAGTGCTGAATCTTTCTATTAACAGAGCGGTGAGAGATGGCACTTGATGCTGGCTGCTGGGCATAATGGAAGAGTGACAAGACGCACACACGCGTGTGTGTGCACATAGACACACACATACGTTTCTGTGTGGATTTTTCATACTTGAATATCCTTTTTTTATGCAAGATACATAATGCAAACACATTTTTTCTCTACACACAAATTAGAATATAATAATGTCAGGTTATCTCGTATAGCCTAATGCAGATGATCTTACATAATGTTAACAGCAAACTGGATATTAGAGCAAGTTTATACTATACCTACACAGTAACATGTCTTTTTAATTAAGAATGTAATTAATTTAACTCTTAAGAGTGTAATTATTTTTATATTTTTTACACACAAATTGACATTGAAGATTTTACAATGTGTACTATGCATAAAATAAATTATTATTTTTTGTTTTTTCTGGCATCATAGAATGAGATGAGTTTGTCTAGATACGATTTTTGGTGGGACACTGGGGCACCATGCCTCTTATTAATGCCCAAACATACTGTATAGGAACATGCTTGCGGTTCCAATTCATTATTCAGGAATTCATGCATTGCTACGATGTAAAATGAATAAATAAATAAATACATCTGCAGTAGGTTTTACATTTTATGTAATTTTATATTCCCACTCACAATTTCATACACATAATTGGAAGAGGTATAAATACAAATTGCAAAGTGGCATGACTAGACAGTAGTGAGGCCTAACTGAATTGGTTTTGGAAGTCATGTTGACGGAGCATCAAAGCTCTTAATTGACAGTGCTTTGTTTCCGGAGTTGAGGGAAGGGGGTGTATCATGTTCCTCTGGCAAGGTGTTTGTCTGGTCCCGTGTCACTCAGTGCAAGGACCTGGAGACCCCCATGCTCATTTACTGCTCACGTTCTCCATCTCGCCTTCACATTATTAAAATCATTCCTCAGCCTTCTACCAAGAGCCTCTTTGTTACTTGGCTGGCTCGGCTCAGCTCTGTCAAGTCTTCACCAATTACAGTCTCAGGTACAATGGTCTATTCACAGGATCACAGCCCTTGACTGGTGTGGGGAGAGTGATTTGTGAATCATTATTCAGCCGCCTGTAGAGAACGCGATACCTGAGGAATGCAAATAACATGCCACCGAATAGACAGCTATGCTCCTAAAAGTGACAAACTACAGCTGTTATTATCTCAGATTGGATTCTTTTCCCCTCTTGGAGAGCCAGTTATCTCCTCTGCTTTCAAGTTTTCAGTTTTGACTAAATGTATTTGATTTTTCTCTGTTTTTTTATTATTATAATTTTTTGTCCTTGTGAGATATGAGATGTGGCAAGCAGTGTATTGCAGCACCTGTCAAACCTCAGCTCTGCATATATAAGACTAACAGAATGGGAAATATTAGATTATGATCCTTAATAGTTGCTTACTGAAAAGACAGAAACTCTGTCTTATGAAGCACTTGGTTTACCCCATAGTATTATAATTCAAGCTTGTGCTGGAAGAGACATCCAGACCTATACAAGTAAAAATGGCATTTGCCTAAAGAGTCTTTCCCTGTCTAATATTATATATTGACAATCATTTTCAAGAAGTAGTGATGTGGTGTTGTAGGTGATGAAGCCGTGACATTGTTATTGGAGGAGATGTGGTATTGAGGTACCTCCCAGTCTTTGATTTCTTATGGACTTTAAATAGGAAACCAGGATTACAGATAATGACGGGGACCCTTTAGAATCAATCCAGCCTGGGAGCTCTGTCAGGCCTGCCGTGTGAAAATGGATTTGTGCGACGCTGTTCTTTAAGAATCGTCCAATCCCGGCCTGAAAGCGTGTGGGGCTAATCTCATAATTGCCCTGACCCCCTTATATTGTTCTGACTGAGAGTTACCATTAACTGTGAGGATATCTTTGTCCTACAATGTCAGGTGTCCTGCTGGATTGGAAGGCAAAAAAAAGTTTAAAAAAAGAAAAGGAAAAAAAACTCAAAGGGCTAAGGGAAAGACCTTTATAAGTGGGAAAATTACATGTATTGTGTAATTTTATTTGTACTTCCTTTTGGCCTCATGGTAATTGTTTGGCCGGAGACTAGCTGTCAGAAAAAGAAAATCCTGATTGTTTGTTATCGTATCGGGGAGGTTATTTACTGTGCAGAATAACCTCTCGAATGATCATGAGAACTATCGATAACAGCTTTTTAGCCCTTATCGATAGTTGCAGTGGAGAGAGACAGCGAACAGGGAGAGAGTAGGGGAGTGACATGCAGCAAGCGGTTAGGCTGGCCTGGCCGGGTGTCGAACCGGGGACTCACTGTCAGGCATTAGAGCGGTGTGTGGTCGGCGCTCTAACCACGTGCTATCAGGTGCCCCAGAATATTTATTTTTAATAGTTTGTAAATGCAGGTATTATTACAATACATTAAATCATTCTCAGTTGGAAAGCTTTAAAGAGAACACTATTGAGAAAGTGAAACTTTCATAAACGAAATCCCAACCTTTGAAGAGCAATCTCCTGTTAACGGTGCAGTAAACATTCATATGTTCCGCTGCTCTCATGAATATGCATCAGCCCAGAGATAACATTTGTATGTCAGTCAAGTTCTCTAAGCTGTGTGGCTGCTGTGTTGCCAGGTTGGTGAAAATCAAGGAGTGGGTGGATTGTCACGACCCCGGGGCCGTGGTCATCCCCTTCAGTGGAGGTCTGGAGAGCCATCTACAGGACCTGAGTGAAGAGGAGAGTCACAAGTACTGCACAGAGCACAAGACGCAGAGGTTAATTAGCATTCAGTCTCCCCGCACTTTATTATCAACTGTGTCCTCCACGCACTCCTTTAATTGCATGTGCTGATAGAATAATAAATGGCAGAGTAATTACCATTATAAAGCAAAGGATCCCTCTCTTTACGGAACAACTCAGTCAAAGGGTTTTCCTCTAAATTAAGTTTTTAACTGTCATCTGTCATCTGCAGGTATAATTATAACTTGGGGATTTTGGGTTTATTGTTCTCATGTGAAAACCTCTATGGAGAGAAAGAAATTGTGACAGCAGATTTTTTTTCTCTCTAGGCACAGAGCGAGGCGTTGGGTTGAATTCGTAAAAGTGCTAAATGAGTCTGTAAGCTTTGCAATTAATCAAAAGGACTCATCGGAGAGTTGAATGTCCTATGCGAAACGAAGTGACCCATCTTATTAATTTAATGAGTTTATATTGGAATGAATGGGGCCTCACCACTGAACTGAACTTGGGACCATGAATAATTATACTGATAAAGAATTCCTTAAATCTTACTTTAATTTAAGATTTCTCCGTGTAAACTGAATTTCCTATACCTGCATGTGTCTTCCTCCTTCCACCAGTATCCTGACCAAGATCATTAAGACAGGCTATTCAACTCTTCAGCTTGAATACTTCTTCACTGCTGGACCAGATGAGGTCCGTGCATGGACCATTCGGGTAAGGACCAGGCGCTGGTTGGGCACGCATGTGCGCATGCGTACACTCTCTCTCACACACACACACACACACACACACACACACGCACACACGCACACACGCACACACGCACACGCACAGACACATGTACACACAGACATGCTCAGCGTTCCACCCTGCTGGCACCCTCACTGATATCACACACTTTCAACTTTGTCATGGTTGTGCCTTAGCTAGTCATTACAGGCCAAGGATAACTTCAATTACTGGTGAGCTGCTGAACAGTGAAAGTGGGGGTACATTGATTGAGGAGGGCAACAATTGATTTTGCCCATTACGTCCATGAGAATGTTTCCATCCTGTGCAGATCTGCCTGCCCTCCTCCTGCCGCTAGAGATAAGGAGCCCGTGCATTGTGCCTGCCTAATCTGTGTGACGGGGGCTGTCTGTGCCAAAATTGATGTCGCTTTTCATTTGACCGTTTGTGGGCCTCGCTGGGGGCTCCACCTCCCTGTGTGTCTCAGTTTACTGAGCCCGGCCCGCCAAGGGCTTTGTGCAACAGGATCGCAGGATTTACATCGATACAGATGTTGTCTGGCGTACTGCTATTGTTCACATGGGAGTTCTACAGGGGATGGCTCAGATAGACAGAAAAAAAAGAGAAAGAAATGAAGGGAAGAGAAATTCATTTGAAACTTTTTGAAACCTTTGGGCTTTGAGTTGTACCATGTGTGTTATTCATATCATAGCTTTATGTGCTGATATCAGTTTAGAATTACTTATTACATTTTTTTCTGCATCCCTGTAAGATCAGTGTTATGGCAACAACATAAAACAAACTGAACAAAAAAACACAAGCTGTTACATGTATTGTCATATTCCTGTTACCATTTCTATTGAAAGAAAAACAAATAAGATATTTTAACCACTGGCTATTTTTGAGAAATTTGCCAATAATGACTAGAAAACTAGAAATGCCAGGGTTTGCGTGGTAAGATGCATTGACTGGTAAAGACATACAAATGATGGTTATGTCTTAATACACATTATATAAATGCAGACACTAATCTAGTGTAACTTTTAATTACTTAATTACTTAATTACTTAATACTTAATTAATTACTTAATTTCATTACTTTCTTTCTTTCTTTCTTTCTTTCTTTCTTTCTTTCTTTCTTTCTTTCTTTATTCATTCTCTTCTTGCTATTACATCCAGTATCACTATTCTTGTTGCTGTTAGCACAGTCTTGCAGAACTTTCCACCAGCATTTTGCTGTTTGTACCTGTATGACAGTGACAAATAAACACTCTTGACTCTCGATACTTGGTGTACAGTTTCTAAGATCAGACCAGATCAACAGTTTATTAAAGTACACAGTGTCAGCTATTAAAACTTTATTTTCATCCCTCTTGCTTAATGATACATCTTAGTTGGATTTTATCTCTAGGACGCACTGTCTCTTCATGTGAGTCATTCATCAGAATCACCACAAACCTTAAGTTAAATCAGGTCTCTCCACCGGGTCATTTTACTATGGAGATCAATGTAAATAATAGTTTGCAGGAACCCCGAACTGACCCTGTATACTGTAACCTCTGGTACTGTGGTGGGAGACTATGGCTGATAGTTTAACACAGGGTCTGGACACTGACTGCAGATCAATGCATTCATTACAACAAGGTATTATAGGGAAAAGACTATAAATCCCATTAGATAGATAGATAAATACTTTATTGGCAACAGTTAAAAGCACTGTATCAAGAATTGAAATCGTCAAAATGGATTAATCACAAAAAAGCAGAAGCTTGTTTCCATTGTGGTCCATTATAAAACAAACAGCACCCAACAAACTATTCAAACACCGTATATATAATACTGTATAACACGGTACATTGAACTGTGACCTGCAGTATTTGAGATTTGCCAGATTATTTTGGAGGAAGACATCAACAGACCAAATATGTTATACGTGTCAAACTAAATAATTATTTTCGTTGCTCAGCTGAAAATACAATAACATTATTGTCCAAGAGCAATTTCTTTACCAATTTCCAAAACTGTAGTATCAGTAGCTCATACAGAGAGCATACATTCTGTACTTTGGCCACTATACATTCTGTACTTTGCTCAATAATCTTAATTTGACCATATATTGATGTATTGATTTTCAACTTAAATCCAAATTATCTAAACATTGATTTAGTTTATGTATTTTACTGCTGTAGAACGACTCACAGATGCACTGACGCATTCATGAATGGGAATATCTGCCTATTGAGGGACCTTGAGGACTATTTTATAGCTTCTCACTTTTAAAGACAATATGTGAGTGAGAAGAAAAGATGAGATCACTGCTGTTGTTTTTTACAGCTAGGAAACTTTACATTTTATTCAGGTTGCATCATAGTCTTTAGGGGCATACTTGTCCCAGCATGAGCAATGTTCTTACTATATGCAAGGAAGTGCCGGCACACTTAAAAAGCTCTACTTACAAACATGGTTGTCCTCCTCAACTTAACTGATTACAGCTAGCCTTGATTGTGGGTGAGAGGCATTTAGTCAGGTAAGCATCAGTGAGTAACTATATTAAGCCAATACATCTTGCATTGTAAAAACTACATTCAGTAATGTCGTGGTCCTAAGTCCTTTAGCATGCTTTATTAGGCAGCCTCGAGGTGACCATTATCTATCAGCCTTCTCTGCATAGTTCTTAACTAGGACAATGTGGATCTCTTGTAATGCGGCATATAAAAAATAAAAAAACCTCCCCTAATCTATTTTTCTCCAGATAGACAAACCTTGATGCTGATTAATGGTAGTTAAACTCACAAGCACTCCGTCAATGAGATTGCATGGGGATGGTAATGTATTGGAGTCATTAAATACACATCATTCTTTTGGCATGAAATATGTTGACCCCAACCTGATTATATACATAATTAAAACCGCTCAACAGTTCCTGAGCACAGCGCTGCAGAGCAGAGAGAGAGAGAGAGCAGGTCGACAGGCAGGAGTCATAATGATACAGAGCGACCGTGTCACTTGTTTGGGTCATTTGTCATTTCCCTCCAGCATTATTTCAATGCATATAAATTGCACATTTTATCACTCACCAGTTGTGACTTCTGCTGCTAAATGGGATTGAATGTACAAAGAATTTATGACACTGTTAAAATGTTATTTTGTCCTCTTTGAATTGGCATCTGAAATCATTTCGTATTTTTCACGGTCAACCCATGGCGACTAAGGGCACATTTAAATTGTACGTTAAAATAGAAAATAAAATCATAACCCTCTGTTCCAAGTCAATTTAAAGTAGGCCTAATGAAAAACAGCTTGTTCTCTGATACTTTATGTGCTTTATGGCACCCTATGTACCACAACAAAACATTATTGAGTGTACGTTTTAGCATCGCCAAACTTTGGGCATTTCAAAGTAAGGTGTGGTGCAGTAACGTCAATACACTACTGGCTGTTCACTGCAACACTAGCTCTGCTGTTATGATCGCAGAGCAGAGCAGCAACCCACAATGAGGCAAGATTGCTTGGACAGAAATCAATACCACCAAGGAATGGGAATCAGAAAGCATTGATAGCAGTGCCGGGTCCTTATCGGACTCCAGGCTGCCCTGGCAGGGCACAGCCGAGTGGAGAGCTATCCAGAAATCAGGACCGAGGCAGGAACACCCCTGACCCAGCACACCCCCTAGTGATGCACGTCGCTGTTCCCCCTATCAAACACGGTGTCATTCGCTCGCTGTAATCCATCTTCTCCAAAACAATTCATTTGCCTTACATGTCCTCTCTTTCCCTTCCCTGTGACAGAAAGGAACTAAGGCTCCACAGGCTGCAGGGAAGATCCATACGGACTTTGAGAAGGGCTTCATTATGGCAGAAGTAATGAAATTCCAGGATTTTAAAGAGGAAGGCAGCGAGAACGCTGTCAAGGTGAGCCATCAGGGTGCGAGTGGAGACGAGGGGAAGTCTCCTGTGATCAGTGGAGCTGACAGTCACCACACAGCTCCCACTGCAAACCACTCTTCACCTTTACTCAGGGGAAGAAATTACTGCACACACTCCAGGACCACTCCTGACAAGCCAACTGATTCTGGCTCTAAACACTGCCATTGTGTTCCAGCTGTGCATATCTTTATCACATTGTGTCTTAACTGGCTCATGGTAGGTCTTGCTCATAGCTCAGCCTGGTCTCTCAGAGGTAGTACGTCTTCACTTCAACAGGCATTTAGCAGATCTAGGGGGGGGGGGTACTGGGGCAGGAGGTTGCATCATTGTTATCCAAGGTTGAGATCTGAGTGTTAGATCCTTACTGCATGCTCTCTTTATAATCTTTTCCCCTTTTGGGGCCTCATAGGAACATGGAGCGCTTCTGACTGTGGCATTAAGGCCCATGCTATTTAATGACAGTTGTGGGAATAGGCTGTCTGAATAGGGCCAGTGTATGGGGATATCACATTATTAGTAATCATATCTGCTTAAGCCAAGCATGCTCCTCCAGATGGCTGCTTTCAAGTGCAAATGAACCAGTTAGACGTGTCTGCTTTAATACATACTCGGCAACCACAAATAGCCATTGATTTTTTTTTCTGTCTCCCTCTCCAACCAGTGTTCCTGGTGGTATTGAGCTTGGATTAAATAGTCTCCTGAGCCTTTAAAGGGACATTGATTTTTTTCTAATTAATTGTGCGCTGTGCAGAACCAGAATGCATAAACCTGTCCATATTAGCACTTCAAGTCAATTATTTTTTTTTAATTTTGTGAGAGAAGGAAAAAAATCACATCTTGCATACGAAAGAAACAGTTTCCTTGAGAACTACGGAATCAAAGACTTTACTAATTAAATTAACTGTGATGGAAATGGCCAGAAAATAAGTGTATTTACTCCCTGAGATTGGGAATGTAGACCTTGAGGAACGTGTGTGTGTGTGTGTATGTGCACACACGCGCACACTCACACACACACACACACACACACACACACACACACACACACACACACACACACACACACACACACACACACACACACACACACACACACACGTAATTTTTTCATTCTGTTTGCCATCTTACAGGCAGCGGGGAAGTACAGACAACAGGGAAGAAACTATATCGTTGAGGACGGAGACATTATCTTTTTCAAATTCAATGCACCAAATGCACCGAAGAAAAAGTGATGCGAGAGCGGCCTGTCAGCTGGCATACTGGAATGCACTGCCAGGGTATCAATTGTCTTTGTTTGTAATTTACAGTAGACTGCTGTCTGTCAGGTCACCCCAGCCAAAGTCACCCACTGCCTCGTTTTCTCTGTTTGTTTTTCTGTCCCAGGGTATTGTGCCCTCCGCCCTTCGATCGACCACGCCACTCCAGCGCCTTTACCAAAGCACAGGTTCACTAAAACCCTGACAGCTTTGCTATTTAAGATCAGGATCAGACCCCACTCCAAAATGTAGCAGCATTTGAAGAAGCGTATTACTCTCCAGATACTTCATTAATCTCCATCACTGGTGCCAGCAGTGACACAGCTGACAGCGGGGACAATGCCACCTGCTCCTCTCCCCCTTCTACAGATAATGCATGTTTTACAGTAGCCCAGATGTCTACACTCAATAAAACATTTGACAAAACCAGGCCGTGTGTGTTTGGGGATGTCTGTATTGAGTGGGGCGCTGCATGGGGACGGTGATAGGAGTCCTGCCCGCCACTGATTAGAGAATTAAAAAGGCACATCTGACAGTGGCTTTAGCAGACAGGCGACAACTACAATTGTATCTGTAAAGCGATGCTTATTTTAGAAGGGTAAAATGTGTGATGCTGATTATCCATGCCAGAAATTGCCAGTTGGAATGATCATTTGTATTATGTTTGAATTAACCTTTCCATTCCAGTCATATTATTTTGGTCGTGAAAATCTCAATCGCTGTTTCCATTCACGGCTGATGAATATGTGCGTTGTTATTGTACTGTATCCTTACCTCAAACAATCATCAAACGACGTGCAAGCTAAAATTATGCCTTGTAATGTTTACAGTTTGCTCACTTGCATCACAGAACTAGAAGGAAACAATGTCTACAAACGAAGAGAGAAATATTCATTTGAAACACACTTTCACAAAAGTCTTTCATTTTATGACATCGTGAATGGTAACTCAATAGAAGTTGACACAATCTGAAAGAAAATTGTTCAGAATTCCCTGGGCTGGAGAAGTGTTTTACTCACCTCTAAACTTTGTGTATAAGTGTTTGTGAAGCGTTTATGCTGATGGACTGTATGGCTGCGGTGGTGGTACTCCAAAGTTAGATTTTGTTCACCACAGGAGTCAGAACACACAGCTGTACATAAGTGCCCAATGTCCATAGTTGAATATCTTGTCTAATACTGCAGAGAACAAAATGGCACATAGATGGGAACGAAAAGATTGAATAAATGTTTTGGGATAGTGACACGTACATTCTAATCAATTTGAAAAACATTGATTTGATTAAAGACAATTCAAAAACAAGTAAATCTGCTATTTTTCTTTTACGTAAAACTTTTCGCTTATGATGACATGCCCAAAACAAATTGAGACACATCACGCAGCTGCATAATGTTGTTTAAAAAGTCAAATAATGGCCGCTATATCTAATGTATAGTGTATACACGTTTAGAAAGGATGTGTTTATGGAGTAGAGGCTTTGCCAGCACTCCAAACATAGTGTTTGGTATGGAAATAAAGTTACATTACAGTCTTGAAGAGATGTAGGATAGCGCTCTTCATGATTTGATAAGAGGAAGGATAGATGATGACACCTGAATCAAACAACATTAAGGCTGTTTTGCCTTGTAGCTTAATCACTGACACATGGAAGAGACACACTCCAATATCAAGCACATGCTTCCATTGTTAGTTTATTACAGTTATCATATGCTGTGTTATTCCATACAGCAACCGGGGCATTTTAAGCTGAGCGTTGGCTAAGTGAAACCATGCGAATCCTCTGGAGAGCACAATGGGGGCTTGAGACAAAGCTGTTTTTGCATTCTTCTTGGGCGAGAATTGTGGTGTTGGCCAACCTAGAAACCCCACGTTGAAGATCATTCATCTGCTGAAGTTTTGAGGCACTGGGATTGACAAGTTTTTCCCAGTGGTCTGGGTCTGAGTATTTTGTTTTTCATAAAGTGACAGTAAATCTTTTTTTGTGAACAGTAATAAAGCTATTTAGAACCATGTATGTGTTCCATTGGGACAATATACCACAAGTCCTCTTGTTCTTTAATCATGTCATAAGTAGGCAGTTTCAGACTATAAGATCCACAAGATCATATCATAAAAAAGAACCAGAAATAATTATCTCATTAGATGCCCTTTTTCATATATGACCTGGTCTAAGTGTACTGATTTTGTGGAAAAAACTCCTCTCGCTTATGTAGCAATTAAGGCACCATGTTTAAAATAGTATACAAATCCAAACACATTATCTGGTTTAAAACAGTAGCTTATGGAGCTAAGTTATAGAACTGCAAGATTGTCTGTTGGTGCAAATCTTCTGTCAGCATCATCAATCATGCGGTGCCATTCTGCCCAGAGGCAAACCACAATGGCACTAGACCAAGAATGGCATACAGAAAGCCTGTCTTAAAAAAGTACACACATAAAAGGACGAGGCCTACTATTGTAAATCACATGCACACCAAAGAACTTGGAGAATTAAAAAAAATATTTATGAGTTATGACAAATAAACACAAATAACCAATGGTATTTTTTCACAGCCATAACTACACACAAAGGATTTGTGTTGGGAAATTCCATGGCTATCATAGGCACATTGTATCATATCATTATGGAAAGGAAATTATCCCTATTTTGGATTACAATGAAACTGTTGCAATGGGTTGTTATATTGTTTGTTGAATACGATGCTCCATTGTAGATGTACTGGAAAGATCTAAAATCACTCTAGAATAGTTACTGGACTAAAATGGCAATTTCCTATTTATCGACTGCAATAGATTTCCACTGAATAATATTTTTCAGTATGGACTTTTTTGATGTATTGTTATCTCCCTTGGGGACAATAAGCCTGCCATAGCCAAGTTTATTGAAAAGAATGCCATCAAGGTTTGAAAGGAGTGTCTTAGTAAGCAGTGTGTAACTTACCAAAAGAGATTGACTGATTCAAGTTTTCACTTTCCTCTGCTGCATTTATTACTGTCACAGTTATCACTGCTATGAAATGATTGCCACAATTACAGTACAAGATTACTTCATTTCAGACTTGGTCACCTGTGTGAGTACAGCATTTCTGCACACTGACTATTTGTATTCATAGCGCTGCACAGCAAGAGGCATTGCACTGAATGTCTAACGGAGACAAGTTACATCCATAAAACATTAATTCTATACAACATTACATATTATAACATTCTCTAATTTTGACCCCCAAATGACTACACAAAGGCCTAAAGCCTATCATGTGAACATCGACTGACACATCCAACCAAGCATTGTTTGTGCAACTGTTGAATTTGAGTGCATGAAGGCAAACCAGTGTGACTGTTCCTGTGTCTGCACTGCTACTTCACTCCCACTGGGTAATTGTTCTAGAGTCTTCACAGGTCCCTCTCACCAGGTGTATAGATGGTCAGTCAATAGAATGTGATTTCCCCTGTCTAGAGCTGCAGTGGGAGACAAGCTAAAGCCTAATTTATAGTCCTGACTCCTGACAGTATAGGCTACTACAGTCGTGTGATGGAATATAAATTAAGCTTAAAATTGAGAGGAGGGGTCTGAAGACTAATGTTGCAAATAGTGTCTTGTGTAGGCCAATTTCCTCCAGAATGTCAGGGTTGGTGCTGGTATTAAGATATTTGACTATCCTTTTAACTTGGAGGTCTTCGTTGAAATTGTTGATAAGTTTCATAGGGCTGCTGGAGTAAGACAGACATGGCTGCAAGGTTTTTTCTAAAGCTGTTTCCATTGGCCTGTGTTTACCTGACACTTGGACTGACAGCAGAGTGATTGGAAATATCCACCATTCACTGCTGTGAGCTCCTGAGTGCCAGGAAAGTGCTTTTGTAGTCTGGCTGTAATGGGCCGAGTTTGAATTGAAGGTTGAGAGAAATCTGGCCTCACTCCACTTGCACACTGTGAGGAACTGACACACCGCAAATAATAGTACCCTGGCTCTGATAGCATCGCAGCTACAGCGCAATATATTTTATTACATTTTATTAAAATGACTGGATCAACACTTGGCATCACAGCATCAAATGTACACGTATATCAATAAGTGTATCAAATATACAGGACATGAACTTTAAGGGAAAAAAAATAAAAAAGCCAAGACTATACTGGGCAAAGAAAATATCACTATTTGAACATACATATACGTACATTTATTCTATATTCTGCATAGTTTTTCTTTTTGGGTGCAACATATAGATATTTATTTTACCTGAACCCAGAGAAGTTGCAATGAATGATCATTCACTATGTCTGTATACTGATAGTTTTTGCTTATTAGATTTACACAACTTCATTACTGCATTACTAATAGTAGTACCTTACTTGTATTATAACTTTTTAAAAATGTTGTAATAACTTGTACTATTATGTTGGACATTAGTTATAGCACAGTCTAGTGGCGACGCTTAAATCATAACTGCCATTCCTGACAAATTCTGTCAATTCAGTTGTGTGTAGTGTGTAAATTTAAGTTGATATGATACATGATTGCTCTAACAAACCAAACACCTTATTTCACATATTACTTTAATTACTAATTTAAGGGGTAAGGGGCCTACTCAGACAATTTAATCTAACTAGAACCTTGCTTTTGACTGTAAGCAAAGTCAAGGCTTTCAGACAACCCACTTTGTAGTTTATTAGCTATCACACTGTTAAACAATGTAGTGGATAGGTCACATTATTTCTGGATGCCTGGCTGGAAAACTGACAGAAAGAGTATGGCTATATTATTTAACATCATTATTTGTTGGCTTGGGGAGAAGAGGGGACTAATAATTACAGAGCAACAAACACTTTACGAGCATGATGATGCTAAATTAATGTCTAGTCATAGACAGTGCAAAGTTTAAAGCTTTATGAAAATAGCTATGTGAGTGAGTACAACTTATTATCATCAACATTAAACCCTGCTGCCTGTACCCTCGTTCTCACTCGCCAGTGGTGTAAAGTAACTAAGTACGTTTACTCAAGTACTGTACTTAAGGACAATTTTGAGGTATTTTTACTGGAGTATTTCCAATTTTCAGTACTTTTACTTCTACTCCACTACATCCCAGAGGCAAATATTGTACTTTTATTCCACTACAATTATTTGAAAACTTTAGTTCCTAGTTACTTTGTAGATTTGATTATTATTACAAAACATACATTAACCACTTCAGCCCTATACATTTCGGGCATTTGAAAATAGCCGATCTACAAGCTCACAATGCGTTGCCATGAGATGCATTGTGGGGTTGTAGATCTGCTATTTTCAAACAATTTGTATACATTTGAAAACTTGTGAAATGGGACATTCTGCATAATGACTACTTTCTACTTTTGGTACTTTAAGTACATTTTGATACCAATACTTTTGTACTTTTACTCAAGCACATTTTTAATTCCGGACTTTTACATAGCAGAGTATTTCTACATTGCAGAATTGCTACTTTTACTTAAGTAAAAAAAAAACATGAGTACTCCTTCCACTGCTCGCTCGCATCACTGGGCCCCCCATAAAAACAGGCGCATAAATAAACAGGAAATTAATTTGGCCAAAAACGACTGGCGTATTAACTGACCAATAACAACACAGTTCATAACACCGCTGTCCAATCAGGAGTGGGAAGAACGGGCGGGACTTCCTGTATGTGACGCAAAATGTCTCGGTCTTCACCGGAGGCCCAACCCTTTGTGTTTCCTCCTGCCCGTCAATCAAAATAGAAACAAATATTGACAGTTATCACATATTGCTGCGCGCCTACAATCAATAGAACTCGCCGATCATGTCCGGTGACGTGTGATTATACGCCTTTTCCGAATTAAAAAGAAGTCACGCCATGACTGGTATGTAATAATATCCATCTTATTCCTTAAGCAACGTAAGCTAACGAATTAGCACCCTTGGCTAAGCTACGTTAGCTCCCTAAGCTTGCTAGCGTTAGTGGTTCTTACCAGTGTTGCCAGGTTTTGTGAGAGAAATAAGCAGCCAAATCTAGGAAAACAAGCCCAAACGAAGCCACATGAGCACTATTTGAAAATAGCCGATCTACAAGCTGTCAACGCGTTGTGCGCTTGTAATGCCCTAACCCTGGCACAAAACAGTTCCATGAAAATATTTGAGAACCACTGGTTTAAATAATTAAAACAAGTGGAAGCAAGCCTAAATATTAAGTAAGTACACGTTAGAAACAAGCCCAAAAACGCTTATAATAAGCAGACATGGCAACACTTGTTCTTACAACGAAGGCTATGCCGTTAGCATCAGCGAAGCGTCTTAGCTTAGCAACCAAGCTAGTGCAAAAATAAAGCAGCAGCAGCCAGCTTACCTATCGTTATCATTACATCAGTCTTTTTTTCTGTGAGCTCAGTCTACAGAGTCAGACACTCAAAGCTACCGTGACATCGGATCCATTGTAAGCGTAAGATTAAAATATGCACCTAAATTGAAACGTCGCAACGTTATTAGAGCATCTGGTTTGTTTAGCTAACGTGTAGCGCTGCTTTCTACTGTTTTACTTTTTTCCCACAGCGCCAGAACAGCCAGTGAAACCAGAGGAAATGGCTGCCTTGGACGTGGACAGCAGTCAAAGCGACTTTCTACAACAACAAGACAATGGCAGAAACAATCAGGTAACTTCACATTCACGGGCTAACTAACCAGTATGCATCTCTGGCTGTTTGAAGTGAGAGTGAGTGCTTCGTGAAGTTCACACGTTTCAAACTTTCCTAGCGCTAGAGGATAGATCTAACTTCCTATGTGGCCTGGACTAACGGCCACCCACTTTCTTCCCTTTAAACCCGCCCCATTGTGGGTAGGACACTCAGCCGTCACCGCTTGACCTGCTAGCAACCACCTGCAGCCAGGTCGGGTCACCATCATCAGAGGTGGATAGAGGTGCTGATGTGGTAAGTCACCACCTCTGCTAGATTATATGCTAATAAACCACAATCTAAATGTCTTTAATAATAATAATAATTTGAAAAAAGTGGTGGCGGAACTATAGGAACCCCATTAACCCATTTAAGACCTGAGGCCGATTCTTCAAATGCCTTCTAAATCAGTAGTTCTCAGACTTTTTTTGTGCGAAGGACCTTGAAACGCTTTAAAGATTTTTCAAAAATAGCTGATGTACAAGCTTGTTCGTGCCGCGCTGTGAGCTTGTACATCTGCTATTTTTGAATAGCCAACGCTAAGATCTAAAATGACACGGGTGCTTTCCCGGGTTTCAATGGGTAAACAAAAGTGGTTTGTAACTCTTCTTTTTTCGCTTATGCTTTCCTCAGTGCAGTGTCTACTCACAAATGCCAAGGAATGTATTTTCCTTGTCACAATACTTACTGGAGTATTGAGGCTTCAAATATAGCGTTTGAATATTGCATACTAACTTGAAATTTGAGTTGATGGAAATGTAAGTGAACTGAAAGTAAAGTTGATAATAGTGTATTATCAATAGTGAATTGAATAGTGAATGAATTTATTACTAATAATTATAACAAACTGAATAAAACAGTTTTTAATCGCTCATCACTACCAAACAAAATAATATTGGTTTACATTATTGTCTGACACAACTAACAAACAAGGAATAAAGTTGCATACTTGCATCACATGCAACGAAATCCTACTCGTACTGTAAATCCCCAAAGAATGTGCAAGAGATCTGTTATTTGTTTGGTCTGCTGCTCTGCAATAGGAAGTTTGAATACATTGTTGATATTGATGGTTGATGTAAAACAGCAGGAAGAAATGTTTTTTGATTGACATGAGGCAGATATTACGCTATGAAATGATAAATGATCAGACAGTGCACACTCTCGACTGTAAGTGATAAATGTAATGACAGAGCTGTAGTGATGAACAATATAAAGTCTGTGTTTATCAAATCACTATTTTCATGAAATTATATGCACTTCTAAAGTTACTTTTTCCCAAAAAAAGTGATTTTTGTTACTTCCACCCTAATAGAATTATGTACTCAAATTTTACAATCCATCTCACAACACCACAAAACCTTTCAACCGAGGGTGTCTCTGACCCCAGGTCAACATGCACTTGTCTACTTATAGGGGACAGGAATTCCATTCAATTTCACTGACACTGACATTTAAATTGGGCATATGAACTGAAAACAGAAATTGACTATATTTCAGCTGACGGATGATACATGAGAGAAAAACAGTCATTTGTTATTTCTGTGCTCTAACTGCCTTTAGTTCATGTCCAGGTAAACATTATTGGTTTTTACATTTCATTATTTCAGGTTGATATATCTTCATTCTCAGTTATCAAAGGCAGAATTATTATTTTACCACTTAATTATTTTGAGTAGTCACATTAAGTGCAAAATGTGTTTAAAGCACAAAAACATGAACACATTTGGCTTGTTCCAATTCAAGGATGGTTAGAGGCTGGTAGAACTAGGATCATATCGGCAGGTGGGACAAATGGTTAAAAATGTGTAGAATTTGAACATGTTATTGGTTTTCCAACTTCAGTCAAATATTTCTAGTTATATATTATATATATAGTTCTATATAATATGCTACTACTCTGTAATATTCCTTAAACAGAATAAACACATAAATAATATCTACAAATTAGTCTTAAATAATATTTTGCAAACTAAATTAATATATTGTGCTCAAGCTAAATAGTTTTTCTCTGATATAAAAAAAATATAGCATGCCATCACTTGGATTTCATTGCGTAACAGGCATTTCTTTAATCAGAGCTTCCTGTTTTCTTCCTCAGACGACAGATCTCACATCTATACAGCTTACTGGGACCGATAGATGGGAGGTGCTATCTCCCACAACAGCAGCAAATGATGATTCTGGGATGATCCAGATCCAGAGTCAGGGGATATTAACATCAAACGGACAGTATGTTCTTCCTTTCCAGAACCTCCAGTCTCAACCAATCTTTGTGACATCAGGAACAGATGGCTCCTCTGCCAACACAGTGCCTAACATTCAGTACCAAGTGATTCCTCAGATTCAGACAGCTGATGGTCAGCTGAGCTTCTCCACGTCCACAGTGGAAGGGGCTGCTCTGAGTCAAGATGCCACAGGGCAGATCCAGATCTTGCCCGATGGCAGTGTGGCATCAGCTGCAGACATCCTTACTAACAACCAGAACCTCATATCACAAACTGGTCAGATCCAGGGAGTATCTATTGGCAGCTCCACCTTCAACAACCAAGGCCAGGTTGTCACTAATGTGCCTGTGGGTTTGCCAGGGAACATTACTTTTGTTCCCATTAATAGTGTGGATTTGGACTCCCTTGGCCTGTCTGGTGCTCAGACTATAGCAACAGGGGTCACCGCTGATGGCCAACTAATTATGACCAGTCAATCTGTGGATTGCTCTGAGAGCATGGAGAAGACGGGTGATGCACCGACACTAACTGTAAATGACTCAAATGCAAATCAAGAAATATATGTGCCAACGTCCTCCTCTCAGCTGCCTGATTCAACAAATGAGTCAGGCTTGCTGACGCCATCCATGGCCACAGAGCAAGGTGACTCAAGTTCTGGTCTACAGGAAGGCTATATCCATCAGAACCAGGTCCAGCACATACAGGTGTCTTCAGCCCAGCCCATTATCCAGCTGCAGCAGGTGCCGGTCCAGTCGAGTAATGGTCAGGTGGTCCAAACGATGACGTCGGGTGGTCAGAGCATGCAGAACGTCCAGCTGATCAACCCGGGGACCTTTATCATCCAAGCCCAGACGGTCACACCGTCAGGCCAGATCCAGTGGCAAACCTTCCAGGTGCAAGGAGTGCAAAACCTGCAGAATCTCCAACTGCCCACCACGCCACCCCAACAGATAACCCTGGCTCCGGTCCAGACCCTGTCCTTGGGTTCCAACCCGCTCAGCATCAGCACAGGGCAGATCCCCAACCTGCAAACAGTGACTGTCAACTCGCTGGCCCAGCATGAGGGCGACATAAACAGTCCCATAGGTACAGAAACTCTTTGGTATCAAAAGTAGGAGACTGCTTCACTTTCAGGCTGTGAGGTGCAATGTACTGTATACTGTATGTTTTTAGGAAGTCACCACCGGTGGACAATTGTTAGGTGCCAAACGGATCAAGTAAATCTCTTCCCTGCATTTCCAAATCTTGAGTAGGCAGAATTGAAAGCTTGGCAGATGAAATATAGGCATGCATGTCAGTTTGCACTTTATAGATCAGTTTTTTTCCGTACTATGGAGTTTGCATGGGTGCGTGGGTGTGTGTGGGTGTGTGCGTGCGTGTATGTGCGCCTGCACGCCTCCTCTGAATGCTCGCACACTACCTGATCAAATTAAATGCAGCGAATGTGGAAGTTTAACTGAATTCAAAAACTTTACCAGACAATTGATATGCTTTTTTTGTGACAGTGATTCTATTTTATTGACAGTGACACTCGTTTATCTAGTAACGTTGCCTTTCACTTTGTAGAAAAGGATTCTTATTTAAGTGGATTTCAATGTAATAGAAAAACGCCAATACACTCTCACTGAACATGAAGCAGTGAGAGACCAGCCTTTTGATCATGCACTCGCACAAATGCAATCAGGTGAAATGTTAACTTGTATACAGTACTCATTTTGGTGAGTCCTGCTCAGGCAGAGAGATTCAGAATAGGCAGACAGTGGCAGCCTGCAACTGTTGGAGAAATCAAGAACGGAAACAAAACTAAACATTGCGCGCAATTGGTACTTGCCCGCCCGGGCATGTCTGGGCAGGTTTTGCGTTGTCTGCCGGTTTGCCTCACCTGCCCGGGGCAGGCGGGCACCCTGAAGTTCTGTATCTCACTCTATCCCCACAATAGATGGATACAGTAGATGGACCTTTATTGATCCTGTGGGGGAAATTCAGTTGTCAGAGGCAGCACAGCAGTTATGAGTACAGACACAGAGGAAAATTACTGTGAGATACAGTTAAGAGTAGCGACACAATAGGTAAGAAACAATATAAAAAACACTATCAGCAATGAACGACAGTACACTCCCACTTTAGCTAATTATTAGTACCTATCAACAATCTGTTGATTTTTCTTTGCATCAAGTTGTCCAGAGTCTGTCCTGAGAGACTGGATTAATTGATTTATGAAAATCTGCACCATTCCTCAAGGAAGGGTGTCATATGCCATAATGAAAAGCACTTTTCACAGTGTGCATTTTGCAGGCTATTTGGCATGTTATTATCAGAGCTTTCATTGATATTGATCTATGAATTGATTCCTCTGCTTTTATTTGGCTCCCAGACATCCAGATAAAGGAAGAACCAGACTCTGAGGACTGGCAGCTGGGGACAGACTCTACTCTAAACACAAGTGATCTTTCGCACTTGCGAGTGAGGCTGGTGGAAGAGGATGACCAGCTCGGCCAGGAGGGCAAGAGGCTGCGGCGAGTGGCGTGCACTTGCCCCAACTGCAAAGAGTCTGGAGGGAGGTGAGTTTGCCACACTGCAGCTCTGCAAGACGCTCAACTCTGTACACTGCTTCTGCGCGGGCATACACGGAGATCACATCCGATTGTGTCTGTGTTTTTCTCAGGGGGTCCAGCATGGGGAAGAAGAAGCAACACATCTGCCACATCGCTGGTTGTGGGAAGGTGTACGGAAAGACATCCCACCTGCGAGCACACCTGCGCTGGCACTCTGGGGAGCGGCCGTTCGTCTGCAGCTGGATGTTCTGTGGGAAGAGATTCACACGCAGCGATGAACTTCAGAGGCACAGGAGAACACACACAGGTGCAGTGCTTCTTTTTTTATCACTCCCGTATAGAGGTGCATGTCGTAATCTGCGGTGATTTCAAACGCCTCGACTGTGCACGGGGAATGTTTTAATGGTGTGCCCTGCAAATGTGGTTTGAGCATGAAATAACAGAGGTTATCTTGGCTTACCTGTTAAAACGTTCGGTAATGGATGTTTGTCTGGTTTATCTTGCCCGGGGTTCAATGAAACGCAAAAACTGTGTACTTATGCAAACTTTGAAAGCATGCTGTTTTAAGGTTGATCAGTGTGTTGAAATATGTGTCCTTATCTGCCAGATCTGTGCAATATATCTTTCTACTAGTGCAATATGCATTCTTAATAGTAGAGTAGGAGCTTATGAAATATCAGAATAGATAAAAGAACAATAAACAATGGTATATCTACTTATTTGACACTGGGCAAAGACTAACTTTAAAACAGCCATTACCAGCCAGATGTGAGACAAGCACATGTGCCGTGTGCGTGTGTTTTATTTCTTTTCATGCCATTTACTCAAATCATGCACTTTGTTAGTCGCTCTGGATAAAAATGTCAGCTAATTGCCTAAATTGTCTATATGTGGTCGCTTTATTGGCTGAAAGAGAGTAATCAGTCTATACAGACTACAGTAGCATTTCATTATCCTCAAAGGCTTAAATATTCACAATTACCTGTTACATTGTACTTACCGCGTAGATTCTTCCTTTTATCTTTTTTTCAGTTAGTCCAGTTGGCCATGGATTGCAATCAATGACACAGTGTCGATCAGAGAGTGGCATTCATTAAGTAATTCAATGATATGCTATAACATAAGGGTTTATTATCTGACGTGAAAATCATGACCTACAGACCTTTTTAGTATTAATTTTATTCATGAAAGAAGTTCAACCCAACTTTATATTCCTTTTTCTTTACCAACCACCTATATTTAAAAATGATAGGCATAGAAAAATTGCAACGTGCCCTCTTCAAACTCGTCACACATCAATTGCTCTATCTCTGGCCCAACTCTGTTTTCTCACTTTCGGTCCTCTGCAGGGGAGAAGAAGTTTGTCTGCCCGGAATGCTCCAAGCGGTTCATGCGGAGTGACCACCTGGCGAAGCACATTAAAACGCATCAGAACAAAAAAGGCGTGAACTCTGTCGGTGCCGTGGTTGCCTCAATGGAGTCTGCAGGGTCCTCAGACAGTATCATCACCACGGCGGGTGGGACCACACTCATCCTCACCAACATCCAGCAGGGCTCCAGCCACGCCCAGGACATCCTGGCCAACGCTGAGATCCCTCTCCAGCTCGTCACCGTAGCAGCCAGCGAAGTAATGGAGTGATTCTCTGCAATCCACTTATAAACTTTTTACAACCTCTCATATACTCCACATCTGATTTGTTGTTTGTTTTGTTTTTAGTCATGCTACGAAGAAATATATATTATATATATATTTTAACAAGAAATAGTCAACCCATGTCCCTAAATAGTCTTTTTATTGACGGAGGTAGCTGGGAGGATGGGGTCAGAAAGAGACAAATATGCGGTTGCAGTATACACACACACACACACACACACACACACACACACACACACACACACACACACACACACAAACACACAAGGAAATGCCTTATTTTGTACAATATGTTGTTGGAAACATAGGATGCTGTTAGTTTCAAAGCTACATATTTGTTAATGACGTTTCATAATTTTCTTTTGTCTTTTTTATGGTACACAATTGAGCAATTTCTAACATGTCCTTTGTTAGAGAGGTCTGTTCCTGATTCCTGAGACCTGCTTTTATTGAACTGAGGATATGGTTTTGCTTACGTCCATGTGTGTCTTCATGCAAATCTATTCTTGTTCACTTTTTATATTATGCTTTTATGATCATTTTGTCATTTTGTCCTTTTTTTGTAGTCATTCTGCTTGCCCAACCAACTAGCAAGCATTATGTATGTATTATAATTCTCCAGGTGGAAATGACAAACAATCAATGTAATTACGTTTTTTGTATTATAGTCCCTCTGAAACATATACAGTTCACGTGATATGCATTATTTGCATATCCTATATTTTGACTGAACAGCTATTTATAGTAGGCTTTGCATAGGAACTGGTTTTGTGATATTAAAACTCCAAACTCCTTAAAATGGCTATTTCATGTGTAATTCAAATAATTTCCTTTTTTTGTTTACTTTTTTTCCTGAATTATTATTAATTCAAAACAAAATGTATTGTAATAGAAAGACTCAAAAGCCATGTTTGGGAGGTAATTGCCAAATTCGACTACAATCTCAGGGTGACTTGGTCATGCAGTACTGTATGATTGGACAGTGAATACCAGAGTAATTCTCCCCTGTAGCTGTGAGGGCCGTTGTGCAGGGTGTTTTAAAGTGATGCTATTTGATGGACCAAAAGCTGAGGTAAATTATGCTGTCACCATGTAATCTGACCATGTCAGTTTTTTTTTGTTGTAGTTTTCTTTTCTTTTTATGACAACCCCCATCACCTTAATGTAATGGCTTGGTAGGACTTATATCAGTACCATACCTTGCCCAATCAGCCCAGGTGAATTGGTGTCAATGTATTGCTCAAAGCGGTACTCTTTTTGTCTTTGTTTTCTTTTTTTAACAGCACTGCTCATCACTTTCTTTTTTTTGTATGAAATGTTTTGTACACTTCCCTACAAATTGTGTCATCTATGCCTTTTGTCAGTAAATGTATGTTTTCTTTTGTTTGTTTTTTGTGTTATTTCTTTGAATTGATAAGATTGTATGTTAGGTTTTTCTGTTCTGTGTTAATATATCTTGTCTCTCTTTTTTTGTATACACTGAGCAGTGTATTTACTGGAATGTTTCAATGCTCAATGTTTCCTGTGATTTGTTTTGTCTTCACATGGTGACACGAGGTTCTCCTCAGAAGATCATACTGTAGTAGATAGTAAGACATCGGATCAACATACTCAATTGTGTTTATTACACAGCCTCACACATGTAGTACATGTTGGCCTCCTTTATTCGAAATTCAGTTGATCAAACTTCTGTATAATTTTATGAGAATATGTAATGTCAATATAAACTTCTGTAACAGTTGAATTTCCGTTCAGTTTAGATTTTGTATTTTGTAGATGCATAATGGTTGTACAATGTCCACTTTTTGAGGGCAGCTTTACATTTCATACTAAAATGACTAAACATAGACATGAGCCAAGTCATCTTTTTTATACTTAAAACACAAAACACTATTGATTTGTCTCCTGGAAGAGTTGGAAGACTCAGATGTGACTGTCAGGTGTGATGATTATTTTACTTTGGTAGGTGGGTTTAAAATGTATTTAAAATTATGTTATGGCAAGAACATAATCAGTGAAATCACTATAACTTGCTGGCAGTCTGAGTTAGTGGTCCAGTAGATGTCACTACAACCAAGGCAGCTGGGAGAGATACTGTACATGCTTGACCCTTTGACCCTCCCATGTGATGTCAAGATTAATTGAAAGGTCACTGATGTCAACAAGAACGACTTTCTGTCTGGCATCCCAATTTTGAGCGTGTAAAAATACATGAAATATCACACATACAAACTCACAATGTGTCCTGATCTGATGGGTTGGCAGCTTGTAGATTGGCTAGTTTTGCTATTTGGCATATGAGGAAGTACTTAAGGGCTTAATTGGTTAATGAGTTAATGTCATACAGAAATGTCATGGCTATATTCTACAACCACAAATGTCTGTTATCCTTGTGACTTTGATATGGTGTATGGCACCATCCAGATCTATGGATCTTTTTCGCCATTAACTTGCATACTAATAAGAAAATGTCCATTTGTAAGTTGTGTCTTGTCAACTAGGATGTGTAGCAGCAAAACGCCTCTAGTTTTTGTCATCAGTTCTCAAATAATTGCTTCATTATTTACCATTAGCCTAACTATTAACTTATATATAAAATTACTATTGAAATATATTTCTTCCACTGTCAAACATAAATGCATCTCACTAGAATTAACATATTTTGGTATTACACCCCAGCCACTGGTTTTATTACTATGGAATATAAATTAATTAAAGATATACTGTATGAAAGCCTTTACCTGCTAAATCGGAGTGAAAAAGCACATGCTTTTTGAATCTTACTCCATTTGCTGAAAACGAGTCCGAAAATATGGTCTATAAAGTTAAAAGGACTCATCCATTTTGTCGAACCTTTCATTTGCATAATTTAATGAATTCAATTCATTGTAATGCAACACCAAGTGCACCAGGAACATAGAATGACAGTTTGAGTTAATGAAATGTGTTAACGGTATCATCATTTACTTGTATGTTAATTAGTCCAATTAATTTCCCCTGCTCGGTAATCTGAATATTGTAATAATCTTTGCTCCCCTGCAGGAATGAAATCTATGATATGCAGACCTCTGGGACAACCCGTTTAAAGACTCGTGGGCTACAGTGTAGGCCTACCCAAAATGCCAAGGTAGCGCCGCCTATCTGTGAAAACATAAATCTAAAGGATGTTCTATCTAGATCCAGGGAGGTCTGACTGGAATAGCATTTATTCTGTCCCTGGATGTTATTTATTTGAATGACCGTGTAGCTCTAGGTTGAGGATCTGGATGCTTGGCCATTGTGAGAGGCAGTCAGGCACTTTCAGCTTCTCAGCTTGCTTGAGAAAGTGCCCTTGCTGCGTCAATAGGCCCACCAGAAGGCAGTGGTGGAAAGTGTACTGTACTCGAGTAAATGTTTTCGGTATTTTTACTTTACTGGAGTATTTCCCATTTTCAATACGTTTACTTCTACTCCACTACATCGCAAAGGCAAATATTGTACGTTTTACTCCACTACAATTCTTTGAAATCTGTATTACCTTGAAGATTTTGATTATTATTGCAAAACCACTTAAAACCTATACTTGGGACCTTCTGCATAATGAGTACGTTTACTTTTGGTACTTTAAGTATATGTTGATGCCTATACTTTTGTAGTAAATTTTGAATTCCGGTATTTTACTTGCAACAGAGTATTTATACATTGCAGAATTGATACTTTTACTTAAGTAAAACCTTTGAGTACTTTTTCCACCACTGCCAGAAGGGGACGTGACTGATTGGCCATGATGCAAGTCAAGGAGTCGTCCAGCAGCTCTGTATGACTGCAGAAACCAACCACGTGTTTACTGAGGATGACGCTGGATAGGAGCTCCAATCTCAAGTTGGCCTGCCAATCACAGTGCGTCTCTACTTCCGGGTACACAAATGCACGACATTCCCAAAGCTGGCCTGGCTAAAAGGTTTGTTTTGTTTGTGTGAAACAACCGGAAACAACTTTGTCACCGGCCCACTTATCTCCAGTCCAACTGTATCCATTTCCCCCCTTCGTATTTACATATGTAGCCTATTAGACAAACATTTTACAAATGTGCGTAGACTTTGAAAAGAAACACGCGAGTTTGTGCGTAGACTTTGAAAAGAAACACGCGAGTTTTCAACCCAATTTACTGCATGTTCCAAAAGGATACATGATGTGAACATGCACGGTAGGCTACATCATTATCAGACTTAATTTTATCCTTCAACTTCTTGTTTATTCCCCAAAATGACAGGTTTTGTAGCAATTCTAGAAATATTAAACCTTCATTGCCGAATGTTTAAGCATGTTCCAATCATGTATACTTTACTTTGCTTAAAAACATTTTCCAAATATTTCATTTTTTTTAACATTTTGGAAAAAATAGGCAATTTAACACCAAGGTGCCCACTCTTCCTAGGTGAACACCAATCCTGTTACCTGGCTGCCAAAGTGACTTATATGCATTTGTCTTCTTTAACTATTTTCAGTGGTAAAGCATAAGAGGAAAATAGGTATGCAACAACTCCATATTTAGGACACTCAGAACAGGCGCTTTCATCTGTTGAAGAAAATAGGTCTCTTGAATGCACATAGTCACTCAAGTGGATTCTCCATGTCTGTTATTGATTAACTTTGAATATAATATGGGATGAATTTCATGAAAGAAATTAGTGAAACAAACTGCAACTAGAGATCGGAACAATCTTTTTGTGAAATATGCACACAAGAGAGTAAAAGGAATGCCTTTTAAGCTATGGCAATTTAGTATTGTGATTTGTGATGGAAAGGTATCATTTCAAATAGCTTAAGGCTTCTACTTGAAGTTGTTTGTGGCTTTGCATATACAAAATAGCTTCCCAGTGATAGGTTCCTCTTCTAGTTCAGTTTGAATAGCTATGTAATTGTACATCAACTATTCCCATTTCAATTCATGTGCAAAACATAAATACAATAACTATACAGAAGCAGAAGGACACACACCCACTACAATAATGTAATAACATTTCCCACTGTATGTATGATAGAATTCAAAATACCATAGGGATTATGCTTCTTAACCATGGGGATGTAAGGGGATGCCATAAATGACTTATTTCATTATTCTGCCCCAAAGATACAGCATACTTTAGCAAGAGGGGTGCTTCTATCCTTGCCCAATTTGAACTATTTCCCGTTGTTCAATGATATGCCTGTAATTTTGCAAAATGACTACTATTTGCTTTTCTCAAGGAATCAACAACTGGAAAGTAAGCTACAGTGCAAGGAATTGTTGGGGCTCTGCACCTGCTTACAATACATATTCTCTGTCAAAATATTGTGCTCAATCTATAATATTTTAAACATGAAGCCTTCATCTAAGTGCCCCCTGGAGATATATATATATGGTAATAGCCTCTATATGTGACATGCTGTGAGTGTCCTGCTTCATGTCTTGTTTTCCCTGTCCAGGGGAACAGCAGTGATTTTTTTTGTTCAGGTATATTGGAATATCTAAAACTACATAGTAAAATAAATACAAAAGTGATCATTTATGCATTTGTTACTAAGAGTGTGCAATTTATTTACTCTGTTGACCACATTAACCCTAGCGTCCCTATTTTGGTCATGCAATTATACGTGAAAATGTTCAATTATTATTTATTATATTATTTATTTGTATATATTTTTTCTAAAATAGATCCTCAAGCTTGCAATAAATTGTGAGCTTGTAAATCTGCATTTTCGTATTTTTTTAAAATAGGGCTTAAGTGTAACTATGTAACTATCTAAAAGTATCTTGTTTTGTTTTTACAGTTCAGATACACTCTTGCCCTTGATCAACTGCAAAAGGCAGACAATGGAGCAGATCGTTTTCCCCAGGCAAGGAATCACAGCATGGATCGACTCAATAACCTGATATTCCCTGTCTTCTGAATGTGACCAATTTAACAGAAGGTCAGTGCCTTTTTTTTATTCCAGAGACAATTTAGTGACCTCCCTCTGGATTCCCAGCAGGACCAGCAAAGAGAAGAGAATTTGTGAGCTATAAAAGTAGGCCTACCTGTGTTGACATTGCATTTAGGGCCAGATTTCTCAAGGTGAACAGATACGTGGGAAGGGGGGCTATTATGCAAACCTGATAGCAAAGGCCAGCGGTATGTTCCTGAATTTTGTTTTTCAAGTTGTATGTTTCTGTCATTATTTGCCATCAGTTTTTATCTGAGGTGACAGGACTGATGTTGGTGTTGAAAAATGCAGACTGAATAGGAATGTGTGTGTGTGTGTGTGTGTGTGTGTGTGTGTGCGTGTATGTGCGCGTGCGTACGTACGTGCGTGCGTGCGTGCGTGCGTGGAGCGAAGGTGGGCTATTCACAGGGTCTAATTAAGTGCCTTTTTGTTTAAAGAAAATTGCTGGTTTACCTCACTTTTCTCTGGGGGTTGAATTCAGAGAGTGCCATACTGCCATTCTTGTTTATTTGAGAGTTGTTCATTGAAACTCTGTTATATCAGCCATTTTTTTCCTGGTATTGAGTATGTGTTTTACAGACCAGATTTAGACTAATGGAGTTCATACAACTTCAATTTTTCAAATGTTTTTATATGATCTATTTACCCCTTTTACTCAAACTCAAAGAGTATGTTATAGGTATTCTTCTCTATCATAACGTCATATTGAGTTTCATGTTTGAAATGATTACACATTTGCACCCTTCCTCCAGCCACTAAACATGTCATTGTGGGATGGGGTGCTGGTTGATAACTCTTCCTCTGTTCTGAATAACTCAACGTCCGGTGTGTGAATGGTTTCAGCGTAGTGCAGATTCGACTCTTAACAAAAGCTCGCCATTTATTTTGTTACAAGAGCCAGCGTTCAGTGTTATTCAGCACCATTTAAAAATGATTTCATGTATGAAAGGAACAGTTTTGTATTTCAAAATGTACATTAAATGGTGTCCATCCCAGATGTCACAGCGGAGTCCCCATGGCGACTGAAGCCGGCTGCATCTGAGGAGGTGAGCCCGTGCACCCCCACCCCACGCCCCCACCCTACTGAATGGCATCTCCGTGATGGCTCTCAGTTTCTCTCGTCATGCCCCTGGCAGCTTTGACACAGGTAATATGCATGCAGGCTGACAGTGCCTGGGATGTGCAGCAGAGACAATGATGTACATATCATTTTCGTCCCTGACTGATTGAAGACTGTAATCTGTGCTGGACTGTCTCTGATTACACACGTCTCAGTGAGCTGCTGCTGGGCACTGGGCTCACCCACAGCTTTCAGCCTTCAAGAGGACTGAAGTCCGCCTTTAAGGTGAGCTCAATTTTCGTCCCATTTACACTATTGTTACAAGTGTCGGATAGAATGCATCTGGTGGATAGTGGTCAAACAGAGACCGTCTGAAGATAATACGGGCACATAAATGGGTCTGCCTCTCAAGGTCATCCCGTCCTCATCTCCAGTACATGCTTATACTCTGTTTGAAAAGACACTCACACAAAGAGACAGACAGACAGACAGACAGACAGACAGTTTAATGAATATTGCATATCTGGACATTGTGTTCTGGGCTTGCAGAATGACAAATATGTTCTGAAGCTCAAAAGACCAGTACCATACCCCATCTGTAGGCCAAACAAACTTGACCACAAAAGGCATGGTGGAGAAAGAAAAAATAAACTTGAAATTGAATTAGTTGTATGACACAATGCTGTATTGTGAATAAAATACAAATCAAATAAAAGTGCTCCGCTATTTAGTTGAAGAAACCAGTCTGAAATAAAACTGAAGTGCTTTCCAAGATCCTCTTCCCTCAGAATGTGCCATGTTTGTAAACTCTAGGACAGAACATTTAACATGGACTTATCTGCCCTTGTAACCTTGTCAGTTACATTGGTCTCAATATAAAACGTAAGAGAAAATCTATGTTGACAATAGGTCATTCCTTTACAGAAGATACCAAGCACATTAGAAGGTTGGTCTCTGGGGAGAAGTAATGGGTTCTGGGCAATTGACCAACCTGCCATGCTTTACTGCACCTGCACTGAGTTAGAGCTGTCATCATTACCACTACCTCCAACGTTCCCACAGCAAACCAGACACGCACTTAAAGCAATATTTCACGTTGGTAGAACATTTGCACTCTTTAATATGCACACTAAAGGTAGTCTACATGAAGACAAGACTGTTAATACCTCAATTTGAAGCAGTAAGGTAACCTTTACTGAGCTACGGACTAACAAACAGAAGTTCCAAAAGGGATAGTTTGTATGAGTCTGCTCAGTGCATTCTTAGTCTAGGAATGGAGGAGAGTCTTCTTAGTCTGCAATGATCCTGGATATAAAATATTATAAAGGAAACCGTATATAAAATCCCAGTCAGAAACAGTGAGGTCTTATAATCTCATTACTTATCTTCAGTTTTAGTTGAATGCTTCAAATGTGTCCTGTTTGTGAATACAAAATGCAAAATACTACATTTTTTTAAACCTAATACTAACTCAATACAAATGAATTAACAACTAGAAAAGTGCATTCCTTGGATGCTTGAGTCCTTGAGTGGCCTACCCAGGGCTGTGTCAGTCGCGGGTTGCAGGTGGCAACACACAAGGAAGCTGCAGGGAAAATATCGTGTCTACGACATAAAGTTCAACTTTTTGCATTTGTGGTACAAAAAAATGGGGTTGATTTGATGTTTCGTCCATGATGATATTTTTGTAAGAAATAGGCCCGGACATTAATTTGTACAGGCAAACAGTATGGCGTATTAAAACCCTGTTTGATGTTCATTGTCACAAGATTATCCAGAAGGAGCGAGTGCATTTTCCGCAGAACTGCCGGCGGAGGAGTGGCAGCTGCCGGCGCTGGAGCGGAAGCGCGGAATCAGTAGGACTGCAGCCTACTAATCCTTGTAATAAAATATTACTGAGGTTAGGGTTAGGTTTAGGTATAGTTTTACTGAGGTTAGGGTTAGGGCCGCCCCGCCTCCCGGCACCTGCCGCTCCGCCGCCTGCATCACGCCGGGAGCCCGCCGCTCCGCCTCCGGCAGCTCCGCGGCAGCTCCGCGGCAGCATGCACTCGCTCAAATTATTTGTACCTAATTTAGTGAATAAAATCACATTTAGTAAATAAACAGTGATATTTGTAGCATTTGTGGTGCCCCCTATGGGTGTACATGAAATTGTTGTGGGCTCTGGCGTTCTTTACAGGCCCCTCAATGTGTGATTGAAATTTGTGGTCGACTGGACATTGCGTTCATAATTTTTGGCATATGTTTGTACTGAGCCAACTGAGCCACTCACGCAAACTTAAAAAAAGATACATGTTAATCACATGACTTCAGAGATGACGTATACCAATTTGTGTGAATGTTGCACCAAATCTGTAGGAGTAGTAGCAAAAAGTGTGTTTTGAAGATAATGGCACAACATCTGGGAATTGCGTCATGATGTTATCTATCCAAGTTGATTATAATGACTTACAGTTCAAGTGTAACATGCTAAGCGGCCTTGTATAATGCCACCATGGGGCCAATTAGAAACTTTGACCACCAGTCCACCATCATTGCTGGTCATAATATGTTATTCTCACAAGATCCTGAACAAAATTCCTTAACAATAACAATCCACCAATCCCTTAACAAAAAATATAAGAATTTGATGATATTACGATAGTTACGCCTTTTCCCCCTGGCAACAAATCTCTCATTTCAAATCTTTCATTTTTAAATGCTGATATTCAAACAAGTTGTGAAGTAGTATGTATGTACTGTAGCAGAGTCCAATCAATTACAGGTCACTGTCAGGTTATAGAACACAAATTCATGTTTCATAATGTGATTTTGTGATAATGATTTTTGCATCAAACCCCTTAAATGGAAGGCCCATCTAAGACATTGACTAAAGTTGGGGATTGCCAGCTGCCTGTAGCTGCTTCACTCTGCAGATGTTCTTCTGCCCAGCATTCCTTTTCTCCTCCCACACATCATGTCTTATATCAGTGTTTTCTAGATCCAAAAACGACCCGCTTCGAAGATAAAGGAGAGGAACTTTACATTGTGCCAGAAAAAGGAATGAAAATTACGGGCAGTGTCAGATAATTGAGCTTGTCGTAAGAGACATGTTAATAACAGACAGAGATGCGGAAGACATGTCACTCCGTAACATGGGTGACAGACTCTCTCTGCTGTTGATGAGCTGTTTAGAAGGGAAATTGTTCCACGCAAAAACACCATCGTTATTACAAGCTGGCAAGCTGCTCGCTTGTGTACCCAATTCTGCTTGAACTGACAGAATCCAATTGACCGGCACATATTCATGCACTTATTTTCTTTATTCTCACCAACAATGCAGATAATTACTGCACCAAGTAAAACTGAAAATAGAATTTCACAGTGCACTAGAAAACAATGCCAGAGCAAGCCTTGTCTGTTGGAACAGACTGGTAGACATACTGTAGGAACACTTTGTGTGCACTAAGCACTAATCCAAGGTGTTCTTGTCAAATTAAATTACAATCCAAAATGACACATTTTGTGTGTGTGTGTGTGTGTGTGTGTGTGTGTGTGTGTGTGTGTGTGTATATATACATACATACACACACACAGGCTGTAGACACAGTAATATACTTAACAGACTCTGATGTGCTTAGTAAGTGCATTTACCCTAGATACATCATCAGTTATAGTCTAGTAAATATTATGTGTCCTTAGAGCAGTGCCTTGGCAGAACAGGGAAGAGTCCCGCAAAGGATCAAGTAAAAGACTCCAAGTCCCCCAGGAACCTCTGACAGAACTCATTAATCAGAGTCCTGAGTACTGATACTGAAGCCATGTATGTTGTGTATTCTACCAACTTTAACTTTGTTGTGAATGCCAGTGTGAGGGTGGTGAATGACGGTCATACTGATGTGGAGGGACACATCTAGTAGCTGCTGTCCAACAAGTCATCTGTTATCGGAGGGAAATGTGTCCGTCCAGAGGTGAGGACGGCTTTGTGCTCTCAACCAGACCACCTCTCAGCCTTTGTGCTGGTAACAAGCTGAGCTCAGGCTCCAGCGAAGCAGGAAATTGTAAACTCTCCGGAGAGGCCCAGTGGAGAGATAAGGGCTTAGTGTTGGCAATGCGCATGGGGCTGAATCTGATAAGTCGAAGTCCCACGCCAGAATGGGAGTGATGATACCTCCCCTTCTATGGAGAGTTATGTTTAATCCCCTTTGCCAGTGTATTCACTTGCAAATACTCCTGTCACCATTAATATGTATTAACATCCTCCGCACACTGTTCAATACAGATTTATCAGTCTATTTTCCTTCTTGTGTGCACCATCGTCTGCCTACTGCTTTCGAACCATAGCTTTTGCACACAGAATAGGCCTGAATGTGCAGCTGACATTGAAGCAACACACTCCCTTACCTGTATATACTGGAATGTATAGATTCCATTGGTACTTGGTAGTTCAGTGAAAGTAGACAGCTGTGCCATATCTCAAAATTGATTGAATTTTAATTTCAAAGAAAAAGTGACATTAATGTGAGTTCCATGGCCAAATTCTATTGATTTAGCAAGAACCTAATGACTTGAGTAGTGTGATGTAACTTATAGGCCTACTAACAAGAGATGAAATGCTTGACATATAGAGGACCTATCAGTATTTATGTATCTATCTAATAAATTGCAGAAACATCTTTCGTCTTTGTGTCTGTATGAGCATAACTCGGGCACCCTCCTACTGTTTGACTTCAAACTTGGTGTGTGTCGCCGATGACCCGAGGAGTGCAGCACTGCTGAGTGGCACGAATGTCTGGCCCCTATTAAAGGTCTCTTAAATCCATGTCTTAGGCAGTAATTAAGTGATAACGCCACCATCTTATGCACAATCCCTATTATGCAAGTTGCGCTGAACTCAAACACTTAAGGAATAAGACTCGCCAGCATATTTTACGCATAGGGAGTGTTCATATGTTAATTAAGGGCGCAATGCGGTCTCTGCTATTTTGCACCTTGACTTAAATAGACTCACCGCATACCGCTAAGACGTGGTCAGACCACATCTTAAGTGCAAAAAGAAATGTTAGGTTGTACGGACACCGGCAGTTTAACTAAGCAGTAGGCTACTCAGTCAATTCTGAACTGATTGTTATAATTTAAAGTTCTCTATAATCTGTGGAGTGTCTATTTTCATTAAGTGTCATGATTGTATTGTTTCTCCATCAAACGATATCAAGCAAAAAGCAAATATCAGCTGGTGAGAGCGCACATATTACGCACGTATGGACAACTGGACAACTACTCAGCCCGTTTCAATCCATCCGATCTGAAAGACTCGTGTTCCACTCTAGGTGGCATCTCAAAGGTTTATTTCTTCATTAATCCAATGAAATAAAATAAAGGTAATTACAGCTGTTTTTAGCTTAGAAGTGGAGAGTGTTCGCTTCTCCTTTTTCTCTCATGCGCTTCTCTCCACGACCAGTGTTGCCATGTCTGCTTATTATAAGCGACTTTGGGCTTGTTTTTCTATGAAGACGCGTTGCGAGCTTGTACATACATACATACATACATACATACATACATACATACATACATACATACATACATACATAGACTATCGTCTATGTATGTATGTATGTATGTATGTATATGTATGTATGTATGTATGTATGTATGTATGTATGTAGTTCATATGGCCTATAGTCGCCACATGACTATTGGCCAATACACAGTTTTGGGCTTGTTTTCATAGACCTGGCTGCTTATTTCTCTCGCAAAATATGTAGTATGGACTCTTGTTTTACTTGTCTTAAGTTTGTCTCAAGGCTTGTCTTGTCATAATCTCAGGACAGTGAGATATATGTACCTGTGTACCCGATGTACCTGTGTACATTGGGTATTCTGACTGTAACAACTACATCAAGTACAAGTAAGCCAGTGCCCGTTTATATAAATAACCTGTTGATTGTAATTTCTAACTACTATTGGGTAACAACGTGTACAGTGAGTACTCTGACAACTGGTACAACGTATATTGCATAACCGAGTGGGGCACGCACTCCCAACTTACATCGCTTCCGACTTGAGTGTCCCCCCCCCCCCGAGTAGACTAGTTCTTAGAATTATGCTTAGTAAGGGTTTTTATACAGTTTATTCATTTTGAATAACCATGCTATGTTTGGTACTGTATACTGTAGCTGTGCTGAGATTTGACGTTGGTTTGCTCACTTTATAATGGCAACAAATAATGTTGCATTAATCTCATAAAATAAAGAATGTTAGATGTTATTTGTATGAGATTATGCCTATGTTTGGTGGACTACTCCACACAAAAGCCCAGAGAAGCTCATTATGGCATGGTGAGACCCTGCTGTTTGCATTAAAACAACCAAGCACTGTCTGTCAGCTCTCTGGCAGAGCCCAAATCAAGCTGTCAATTACTGGACGTGTTTATGGAAATTACATGTTTGTTAACATTCTGGAAAAATGTGCTCTCGGCTCAAGCAGCATGAGTTCAGAGAACAATTTCGCTTGGAAATCACCTTTCAGATGAATGTAGGTGATCCTCATCAGATCACAGACATGGGAGGCATTTTAGCTCTCACTGTCCTGAGATATATGACAAGACAAGCCCTGAAACGGGACCTTGAGACAAGTAAAACAAGAGTCAATATGCTTATTATATTATAGAGTGGGATTTTTTATGCTTGTTTAAAGAACCTTTGCACACTCAGTTTTGGCTGGTCTCCACCCCGTGGTCATTTTCATGGTGCAAAAACACTGATCAGTCAATTATCACAGTAGATCTGGAACAGGGGGGCAAAGACATAGGAAAACACAATATTCACATTTCATTAAAATATTAATTTAACCCAATTCCCAAAAGGGTGATATTATTCACTAGAGGAATAATTTGTTTGATTTACTCCTTCATTTTTGTTTCCGGTTCAAATCTGCTGTCAAACAAACCTTTGAGAAAATGAACCGATAGATGTTCTGAGAGACTATCAGACAGGCAACAGCCGTTTTATTCATAAACCTAGTTGCCTGGTGGAAGTGAATAGGGTCCTTGATAATCTTATGGGCCTTGCTAACACAATGGCCTGTGGCAATGCAATGCAGTTCCTGTGCCAGGTGGTGATGTACCTGGTCAGGATACTGACTAAATATCTACTATATCAGTGTTTTTCAACCTTTTTTGGGCCAGTGCCCCCTATCCAATGTCCATGTTGTCCCTTACTGCCCCCACACCCAATTAAAATGTAAGCTTATTTTGTATTGTGTATTGGGTTGCTTATATAATTTAGAAAACATCTAATTGATCATTTCAAAGTATGTGATTATTATGTAATTATTAGCCTACTTCCCAGGGAGAGAGAAAAGCCTGTTAAAATTGTATATGGATGTCAGGCCCCTCTCACAGCACTGAATGGCAGGGCTGTCATGGCCCTGTCATGGTACCATGGTACCATGTTACCAGCCCTCTCACAGGGGTGTCAGGCCTGAAATCCCTGTCACACAGTGCTGTGAGAAGGGCCTGATGTGAAAGGCCTGACATCCCTGTGACAGGGCCTGACATCCATGTGACAGGGTCTGACATCCCTGTGACAGAACCTGACATCCCTGTGACAGAGCCTGACATCCCTGTGACATAGCCTGACATCCCTGTGACAGAGCCTGACATCCATGTGTCAGGGCTGTGAAAGGGCCTGTCACAGCCCTGTCAAAGGGATGTCAGGCCCTGTCACAGCCCTGTGACATGATACTGACCATGATACTGACATCATCAGTATCATACCAGTATCAGGTCAGTATCATGACAGTATCATGGTCAGTAGTAGCGGCCGTCAGTCTCAAGAGACCATGGCACAAGCGCACTTGGATTAGATCAGGTGGTGCTGAGGGTAAATGGTGCATTTATATAGCGCTTCTATCCGAAGCGCTTTACATTGATTGTGCCATTCACACACACATTCATACACCGATGGCAGAGGAAACCATGCAAGGCACCAACCTGCTCATCGGGAGCAATTAGGGGTTCAGCGTCTTGCTCAAGGACACTTCGACACTAACTCTAGGGGAGCGCCCCAGCCCGGGATCGAACTGAGAACCTTGCGGTTTTCCAGTTCACTCTACCCGGCCACTCTACCCCTGAAGGCAGTGCCGCCTGAGGGAGCAGTGCTTAGTGTGGTTGTACAGTCCCACTCGCAAATGACAGTCTCTCATGTCAGTATCATGGTCAGTATCATGTCAGTATCATGGTCACTATCATGTCAGTATCTTGTCAGTATCATGGTCAGTATCATGGTCAGTATCATGTCAGTATCATGGTCAGTATCATGTCAGTAGCATGGTCAATATCATGGTCAGTATCATGTCAGTATTATGGTCAGTATCACCTCCGTTGAGAAACACTATACTATATTGTCTCCAATAAGATGTTTATGTCGATTTCATTGCTGATGTTCTATCACATTTAAAGGCCTTGATTACAGCCTCAGAATGATCATGAAATTGAGACAATCGACATGCATATCTCAGATGCCTGGTCGAGCTCATCTTAGACAATGTAATTTTAACAGAGCAATTACCTTTGTCATGTATTCCAAAGTCAGGGCATTTTCTGCTGCTTAGGTGAGCCACAGACAACATGTTTTGGTTTTTAAGCGATTGTGTTGTTTACTTTGAGATCACACCTCTACCAAGGTCCCGCATTTCTCTCTACAACAACCCCCCTGTGATTTAATCTTTTTCCCCATCATGTCTGTGGAAGAGCATACCTAATTACCTCATACGACCTGTAGCTCTATTTAAAAGCTTTATGCAAGACAAGTCCCACGGTTTTGACAAAGCTGCATGTATGGGTAGTGTGTTTACAGAGGCAAAACCCCTGCTGTAAGATATACCCATCCCAGTGGTGCTGTATCACCTGTCAGTGGTGATGACAATGCCCTGGAGAACGTCAGTGTGCAGTGAAACTGTCATCACACAATTACTCTCACCATTACTGGCCTTACAGCTCCATGTAATGGCTGTGACACACTTTACAGTTCAGATTGTATTCTTCAGTCATTGGCACTTAAATGCTGCACTCCATTTTATGAAAAGATAAAGATCTCTATAATCTGCTGGAGCTCATCCATCCATTGAAAGCTTGTCAGCCAACATTTTGTCATTCGCTACAAGTTGTCAAACCTTGCTTGCCCCCTCCGACCCCCCCCCCCCCCACACACACACACACACACCCAACCACACACTTTTTTGTTGGGTTGGTGGAGGTGTGTATTTGTTTTTTCATCACACTAATGTGCTTATGGTGTGTGCCTACAGGAAAGAGTTGGCCCAGTTATCTATTTCAGTTGTCGCAAGCTGAAGCCGTCTCATCCCAAGGGCTGATGTTGCAGGTGACCAAAAAGCACAAGCAAAGGTTCCATTCCACGCTGAACTTTCACCATGAGCAACTTCACTGCCATGGGAACTCTGTTGTATCTGGGTACAAAGGAACAAAAACAGAGCGTAAAATTGCAAACTTTGACAGATCACAGAATGACTGCATAATGGTGAGCCTGGCAGCCAGCTGTACTGCCGTCTTTTCAGCCTACTCCCTCACCACAGTGTTGGGAAATCCCAGCAGGCTCACATTTCATTCACAGGGGCTGAAAGTAAGGGATAATCTTTTTATTCAATTAAGGCAGCTGTGAAAATGCTATTTCTCATTGTCTTTGTTAACCACACGAACCCTAGCATCCCTGTTCTGGGAATGTCATAATAGGTGAACGTTTGGCAAAAGTAGGTGAAGATTCAGCAAAAATAGCAGATCTACAAGCTCACAATATGTGCGACATGTTGAGAGCTTGTAGAATGGCTATTTCCGCTCTTTGATGTACAACAATGTATGGATAGGCCTATGTGATGAACGTATGTACAATACAATACCTTATTGGCAACAAAAAAGCCGAAGCTTGTTTCCATTGTGGTCCATTTTAAGCGTTCACCCAGCATTTATCTTGCTTTCCAATCTCGAGCACGACTGCATCAACCCTTGCCTAGTGCCGACCCCGGTTTGAATAACCTTGTGCAACGGGGGGAAAAAAGCATGCATTTAACTCAAGTTAAAGACTTACCATGCTCTGATTCAGAGAACGATTTGAACTTTTACACTGAATAGTTGCTCTTTGGGGGTCCTGAATGTCATAGTGTCAGTTCTGTGTTCTCAAGCTTACTGCGTTGTCGCCTGGTCTGTGAGTAGTCCTGCAGATGTGGAAGCGCCTGTGTGTGCATCGGTACCACCAAACACAGGAACCAACCTGTCTGCGTGCACACAATGGCAGATTGAGTTTAACAAGCCAGATGGGTTGTAATCGTCTGATCAATCCAATGTTTGTGGGCTTTTATGCCTTTTATTATGGTTTGTTTTCCTTACGTGTAATTTCCTCTGCTGATTTGGCGTCCCTTGGGGAGGGACAGGGTGTCCGAAGCATCTCTCTGCCCGACCAGCGTTACCACTATCAGGGCCCAGAATCAATGCGTGTCCTTTGGGCTGGGCAGGACCTCCTGTGGAAGTGAATGGAGCAGCACAGGTCGGCCATGGTGCTGCGGTTTTAGTACCCACCTTTGAGAGCAATTTGGGTACTGTAGCACGGCGACATATGGTTAATGTGACCCTCTTTTCTGGAACAGTTAACTGGGGCGTTTGTTAGTAGAGGACACCTTATGGATTTAGACACATGTCCTTCGCTTTGGCTAAAATGTGACATTTCATAATTTCGTCATCATTTCATCATTCATTTTTTGGTTCATTTGTTTGTTTTTCTACAGGACTGAACTTTTTGTTTATAGGATTTTGTGTACAGAACGGAACTTTTTGTTTATCTTCTACTTTGATTTAAAGTAGAAGACTCTACTTTAAATTAACGTCTTCCCGTTCCCTGAATCATATTGTCGTTCTTAGACAATAAACCTTAAGCAGTAATCAGGCAGACGCACTCCTTCAACATGGGCACATGCTAACAGATGAGACAGAAACACACAAATCACAATACACAGATATAGGTGTGTTGAGGAGAAGGGGGAATATAACTTCATTGCACCAGGGTCTGACAATCTTGTAGGCATTGTTGTTTTCCAGCCACCTGTAACAGCATGCATTCTTTTTCAATCATAACTTAAGTGTTGTTCCCTTCACCAATGTGAAGAGGTTAATGCTTTCTACTTTTGGAACCCACGGACTGGCTTTGTCACTTATACCTTTATAGCATTAATTGAGACTCTCTAACAGCGCTTTTGTTTCTTTTCTTAGGTATGTAATGAGCTAGATAGATACTCAACATGCTCAATCACAAAGAGCTAATCTGACTATATTGTTTGACAAGTGCGTTCCTTACAGCTTGGTAAGATGTAATCTAGGAACAATTATGTCAATTCCAGCGAACAGTATGGGGCAGGTAAGAACCACTTTAGTTTTCTACAGTTTAAATGTAATAGCCCCTCTGAGATCTAAAGTTCTGAGATTATGAACTTTCTTTTTATGAATTTGAAGCAACTTTTCTTTGTGGAATTGAATTGAGGCTGAAATTCTATCTTCGCCATGTTGCAAAAAATACATACATTTTAGGTATAGGATGCTGTCCCCACAATAACCAAATCATAATAAAGTCATGTTCCATAGAGATATGTTTTCTTTAAACGTTATTTGGATCCTATGTGGGATTGACATGTGAAATGTGGATGTAGTCATTTTCACATAGGGTGAGAACTTATTTCTAATTCTGCAGTACATCAGGTACCTAATCTTTAAAAGTGGCATATAAAAGACACTGAAGGTGCAGTGGCATTTCAGGGCTATTGAGGTAAAAGACGTCAAGGTTGCAGAGGACTGCAACCCATCTGAGTGATGTCTTTTAAGCCCCTGGGACTTTCACATTTTATCACTCCTCATATTTGTTCTCAATGGCAAATTAACAACCTTTCCCGTGCCATTCAGTTTCTTTTCTGAAGACAAGGCTTAAATTTTGTCCAACTGCCTGAATTTACTACTATTCTATTTTTCACACGACAGAATCAATACCAGGACTAAAGTAGAGAGGATAAAAATTTATGGTATCTTGCAATTTAATGGTTGAAAAGATGCAATTTGAAAGATCATAAATTGTGAAGGAGCTCACGCTTCATTGCCCTTGATTCAGTGCTTGCTGTTAGAACTTGATTTGCGGGTGTCTGCAAAGTGTGATTAACGAGGCGATCAATGTGCGCTGCGGCACACTACGGCACTCCTAATGCTCTTCATTAGAATAAATAAAATAAATTGACTGCAGCTCTATGAAAACTCTGTAATGGTTAAAAATCAAAGAACGTCATCCCTCAGCCACGATTTAGATTCTCTCGGCCTGCATCCACCTTCATCACATTATCCTGACAGCCCTGTCCCCAAATCTGCAGGGGCCCCGAGACTGGCTCTGAGCGAGGGAGCGAGAAGGAAGTGGTGTGCCGGCAGGGGCCACAGGGTATTGTTTAGTTGACTGGTAATCATAAATCGGAGGTCTTTTGTACTGAAAATGTAAGGCAGTGGGGGGGGGGGGGCGTTGCGGTTTGTGGAGTATTAATGCATGAAATAGCATTTCAAGCTGATAAACGGTTTGCCGAAGGGTCAGTCAGTGCAGATTGCTCTTCCTCTTCTCCTGTTTTTCATGAAGGCATATTGTTTGTAATAACATTTACCAGGGGAATTTATTCCACCTCACCTCCTGCTTCCTCGGGAGATAACATGGCTCTGTTGTTCAGTCCGTTATGGAAGGGGTTATGTTGCCGTAGTGGTGTTCAGCTCTATTACAGCGCTGACAATATTGCCGTTGCTATGTTGTATTGGCAGACCACAATATGATCTGTTATGCAGTCACTTAACCTGGCACTCAATTGATTATGCTATTTACACAGCTCCCATAAGGCTGCTGAAATCAATTAACTATAAGTAATTGGGCAACAATACACATTTGTAAATGAGTAAGTATTGATCTTTTCATCTTAAATAGTGTAGCATTGACTCAAGTGCCTATGTCATGTTGTTTGTCAGCTATTGTTGAGAATATGAAGCACATTCATCCTGTGTAGTTGATAATGCAAATATGTATGCACAACAACGCCAACAATCATTTGCTTAAGGTTACATAAATATTACATTCATAACAACACATGGAACATAATGGGAATAATATACTGTGTGATGCAATAACATCAAACTGCATCTCTCTCTCTCTCTCTCTCTCTCTCTGAATGTAACACAAAGTGGAAACTTAAGCGTGCATGCATCATATTATGTCACATTTATAAATGAATGTTTGTTAATCAGACATGGGCTTGCATGTCTCCCTCTCTCTGTTGTGATCTCTCTCCCTCTCTGTCTCACCTCCTCTCTCTCTATCTCTAGCACTGTGTATCAGACACAGACACAGCAATCTTTATAATGTTCTCCAATAATAACAAAACTACTTCACAAGTACAACGTTGGTGTAAGAGATTCGCTGAATAATATAATTTACATGCATAGAGTATACAAGGCCAGTTTGCCTGCTTGTAGCAGAGAGATAGGAGCAACTTCTACTACTGTAGATCCCACGGAACCCTGTCCTCATCCCTCCCAGTGAACCCGGATCACCAAGTAAGCATACTAGGGCCGTTACTGTTCCTTCTATACATTAATGACATGAAAGCTGTAAAAAAGCTAAAAAAAAATCTTGTTCGCTGTTGATTCAGCACTCCTGGTCTCCCGCTATCAAACGTTATGAAGCTAAAAGCAAGTGTCGGGAGGTGGGCGGGCGCACATGCCTGATAGGCAGCCAAAGCTCTACTCACCATCAATCCATCCGATCTGATGTTCCACTCACAATTTAGGTGGTATTTCAAAGACTTATTCCTTCATTAATCCAATGAAATAAAATAAGATAAAATAAAGGTTTTTACAGCGTTTTTTCCCATAGCTTAGATGTGAAACAAATGGAGTGCATTCTCTTCCTCCCTCTTATTTTCATTTTCACTTATGCTGCGCAAACATATCTGATCTACAAGCATACAACGCGTCATGTATATAGCGACCGTTTTTTGCTTGGAGATCAGATGTTTTTGGGCAGCAGTAGCAGCACTGAGCAAATTTGTGAAACATACATGTCCACTTGTTGCACTGAAATAGATAGAAAGGGGGAGATACTTTAATAATAGGCAACTGAGAATGTGAATATTTGTTGGTTTGTCAAGAGATATCACAGATGTGTTTTGGACATGAGACAGTCAACATTATTAGACCGAGTTACAGTGATTATGACGGCCATGCATGCACTTCGACATCTCTACTTTCAATGTAGTCTCGCGTAGCCAGACAACTATTCCACAATCTCCGAATGCTATATAGACTCTGGAACTACACCTCCCGAAATCCGATTGAGGAAACTGGCATTTATAATATAAATATATTTTAAACTAGAAAAAGTGCTCCTTGGAGCACAGGTCTCAGCCAGATCAGGTAGGTTATTGTGGCCTTCTGGTGGCGCTATAATAGGCCAATGTGAAAAGCGTGGCATTTCTTCCTCGGTCTAGTGGGAATGTGCACGCAAAATTTCATGGAAATTGCACACTGCGTTCATGATTTGAGGCATTTTGTTCAAAACGGACATCTCCTGCAAACTTTGGAAGCCAATGTTAGCCAATTAGGATGGAATATGAAACATCGGACAAATCTGTGTTGATCACATGACTATAGAGATACTGTGTACTGATTTCCGTGATGTTTGGACAGAATCTGTAGGAGTGATATCAGTTGCACAAATCGGCCTCCTGGTGGCGCTCTAAAAGGCAGATCTGAAAAAAGGGCAAAGGTTTTTCCTTTGCCTCTAGGGAGTGTGCGTGCAAAGTTTCACGCAGATCGGTGCAGTTATAGGTAAAAACGCAAAACGGCCTGTTCTAGCGCAACCATGAGGCTGATTTGAACATTTTCTTCCTCCACCTAGTAGGAATATGCGTGCTAAATTGCACTGAAATTGCATGTTGCGTTCATGATTTGAGGCATTTTGTTGAAAACGAACCAATCCTGCAAACTTTGGAAGCCAATCTTAGGCAATCAGGATGGAATATGGGAAATCGGACAGATCCGTGTTGATCACATGACTATAGAGATACTGTGTACCGATTTGTGTGATGTTTGGACAAAATCTGTAGGAGTAGTATCAAAAAATTTGTTTTGCACAAATCGGCCTCCTGGTGGCGCTATAACAGGCCAATCTGAAAAATGAGTGTGTGTGCACAGTTTCGCAGTGACCGGGCCAACGGTGCTGGAGATTAGCTGCTCACAGACAGAAGGACACACACACGGACACGGACAGGGGGCAAAACATACTCTTTCACCATGCCTTTCGGCCTGGCGGAGACAAATATCATTACATTTAGTTTTTTAATTTCCATTTCTGCTAAGCAGCAAGCTAGATGATTTTGATTTATATTCGGATACATTTGCGCGACTGTAAAGACGATTTGTGGGAGGCAACTGTATGCTGTATGCTACTTTCTGTATGCTACTGTGATGTTTTCACCACTTAAAGCACGGAAATTAGCGCTACATCTTGCTCGATCTTAAACGGCAGACGATACTCTGATTGGTTTGATTAAAGTAACGCCCAAACCACATCCATGACTAATTTTAGCGTCTACCGAATGGGCAATTTATCGTCCTCAAAATAGCAAAACAGCACTGACCACGCCTCCAGGTCTTAAGCTAAGTCCTGCCGGTAATTAAGACACGCAAAATAGTAGCCTCGCGTAGCCAGACAATATCACACGACACACTGCGTGGATATTAGTCTGGTCCCTATCAACGGTAGATTTTCTTCCAAGGGGCGGTTACAAAAAGATCCAAACGGACTCTATTGGTTAGACCTAAACCAATCAGAGCAGTGCTTCCTTGAACGAACCAATCAGAGCAGTGCTTCCTTGTACGTCATTGCTCCGCCCACATTTGGATACTGGGCCCTGGTTGGCTCCGCACAACTGCGGAGGGAGAGAATTTAAATCTCTATGGAGGGGGGCCAGACCTAATCTGCCGAGGGCTAAAGTGCATGCAATTTTGCAAAGGCAGATTCGTCTGGAACCAGGCTAGCAAAATAGAGCCCCTGGTTTTTCACACTGTCTCTACTTGTGGATCAGTCTATCGCATGGTGATTTACTTTGTTTCAATTTACACCACAGGAAGCACCATAAGAGCGTTCCTTTTTTATTATGATTAAAACAAAACATTTTATAGTGAAAATAGCTGATCTACAAGCTGCCAACATGTCATGATGGGACGCGTTGTGAGCTTGGTGATCTTTAGGGCTTTAATTTACAAGAAAAAAAAGTTTAAATATGGAGATATAAGGTTTCTGCCTGACAGCGACAATATTTATTTTTTAAATCATCTTTTAATAGGCCTACATTTAAAAAATATATATAAGCTATAATGTACGTTATAGTTTCGTCTTAGCCTCGGATCAAAATTTCAAGATATCTTTTATCCATTCTGACATTTGGTGCATTAAAAAAAAACATTTTTTTTTATCTCGTCTGTGAATCAATGTCACTGTATTGCTCAATGAGTGCAGTGGTTCTGTTGCAGCAGGTGAAAGCCGGTATTGTACTATACTCTAGGTGGCCCGAACCTATAGAGTTCGACACCTACGTGCCACTGCCGATGTGACAGATATGGTCATATATGGAGATCTGTGTGTCTGTCAGTCCTTGTCCCTTTTATGGCAATATATGGAGATATTTATTTATTTGTTGGTACTTGTCCCTTTTTCCCCCCATGTATGGAGATCCCTGATGTCATGAGTATATAGTCAAAGTATTAACAGACTTTGGGTTATGTGCTGTACAGCAACAGTCCTTTTTGGCCCCAAGGACCCCATCCAATATATTCAATACTATATTAATTACCAACCACCCAAAATGTATGTCAAATTGTGTGTTAAATGTTGAAGAAACGAAGAAACATGTATCCATTACTAACCAACAATGTATATAACATTGTACTTTAATTGCATAATGGAGATATTTGATATTGGTATGTGTAATGACTGCATCTCGTTTAGACTTTGATGAGACAGGGGTTATGAGTTTGTGTCACATTAGCTCTGTGTAGAATTACTGGTCTACCTTAAGTCAGTCCACCTTAATGCCAGGGTAGCTCATTTCTTTAGCTTGTTTACTCTGCAACATTGTGTCTAATTGTGGGGAGCCAATAGATATCAGCATTATTGTTGTTATTATTATTATTATAGTCCATACCCAGGGATGTGCGCATTCAAACACACACACACACACACACACACACACACACACACATAAACCGTACATTATAGGAACGAAGCCGGGGGGGGGGGGGGGGGGGGGGGGTCTGTCTGTGTCCAGTGACTGCAAGTACAACCAGCACTAAGCAGTAAGATCAAATTTCTAAGAAGGGTGAAGAAAAGAAGCTGGCCTCGATAGGTAACCAATGATGGTGTAACTGTCATAGATTTCGGTTGCATATCTACGTCACGTCCAATCACGTCCATGACTACGTTAGCCAATCACAGATCGGAACAGGCCACGATAGGTAACCAATGTTGGTGTAACTATTGGATAACAACACAATCTGGCAACACCAGCGCTTGTTTCACTCACATGATCCGGCAACATCGGAGCCACCGGAGCCACCCACCCAAAGAAACAAACAGCTGCGCATGCGCGAAACACTGCGATTGTATAAATAGATGGAAAACCAGGAAATACAGCGACATTAATTCACAGACGGGATTAAAACACTTCTTTATTAAACAATACAGAGTATTACAGAACACAAACCACCCGTGGGGCCGGGTAACTTCTATAGAGATGTACGAGATGTAAGAGCCTTAAGCACGGCACTCCAAACACAATTTGGGGAAAACATTTACATTAGTGATACGTCATTCAGTGTAACAAAATGTCATTCAGTGTAACACCAGTGAAACACCAGTATTATAATTAAAATGCAATAACTTCGATTTGTTTACTAAGAGAGACAAATACAAATATCAAAGGATGAAGTTAAAGATATAGATTTTAGCATTTTATTCAGTGTAAGACGTCTACATTATAATACCTTAAAATACCATGAATACCGGTAGTTTAAAATAATTTATCATAGTGTTCATACAATAATGAAATGTAATCTTTTGCAATTCATTTTTACTTATTGTTGTAAACTAGTTAAACCAAGTTAAACCAAGCTACTGTCATGAAACCTTTGTTACGGTTACACTGAATGATAAACATTCATTAACATATATTTGATAAACACATTTTTTTGGGGGGGGGTATGCCTTTATTGATAGGACAGTAGTTTGACAGGAAATGGGGAGAGAGATAGGGAGTGACACGCAGCAAGGCCGTCGGGATCGGGAGTCGAACCCGCGATGCGCTGTCAGGCTACATTGAGCCTAGGTGCCCGGACGTCTACGCCAGCATACATAAACATATTTAACAGGCAATTCCTTGGCCACCTTTATAAAGTAATTACCTTGACCTATAGAGATTTTCCTTACTTTTCCATTTATTGTATTTTTACATTTTAAAATAATATCATACAATATTTTTCCTGTGTGTTGCACTGGATGTGTTTTTGTTCCAAAGGTTACTGGAGTAAGAAACGGTGAAGTCATCAAATATTTCAGAGAGATTTAGTCAACTCAACACATTGATAGAAGTACTTCAGTAGGTCCTCTTGTGACACAAAGTTACATGATTAACATCATGTATGCTTTAAAATAGCTTTTTACATGTATTGCACTAAATGACATTGATGAAGTAAAAAATTCCAGACAAAAGTGATTCACGTTTTTAAATACTTTTTAGATATATCACACATTTATTTATATGTTGACTAGCAAAATTATGCCATGGGTGTCATTTATTTTTAAGGATGGATTTTAACATTTAAAAAATACTTTTGTCATTAAGATTTTTGTCCGGACAGTTACACTGAATGGCATTTTAGAGCGGATTAACAGAATCAAGTTTTCTTCTTAGTTTTCTTTACAATACCAATATTTTCTGCGTCAAAAGAAGGGTATGAGTTGAGTTACACGTATTTATACATATTTATGTTTTTCAGTTTTTTTATGGCTTCCGGACAACAAACTTGCATGTCTCGTCTTTGACCCATTTACAGGAACACTGTGGGGGTTCATTTCTTTTGGTAAGCTAGAGGTTGCAAATTGTAGAGTGCAGGTGCACTTTTAAGGTGGTTTTGAAGGAGGGTAGGGACTCGGGAGTTGCACTTTTTGATGGATGGTGGTAGGGCATTCCACATTTTGGTGGCATTATAGTAAAATTAATTCACCCCCATGTTTATGCCGAATCTGGGGGGAATGATATCTGTGGAGCTCCCTCTGGTGTTGTGCCTGTGGGCGTTACTCACTCTTTTGAAGTAGTTAAACAGGTACATGGGAACTGGTCCCTTGAGTATCTTTTATGGTAGCTCTCCACCGCACCGATTTTGGGCCGACTCGGCGTCTGAAAGCGCTGGGATCACACGCACGCACTTGCGTTCCCGCGAGCATGCGTTCCCATAATATGGTCACACACTGTTACTGTTACACTTCACACCCCATCAGATGCGCAACCCAACCCCTGTCTGGTCTGCCCCTCTTAGTTGTCTGTGTGTTCATGGGAATAATTACAACTGAACATACTGCTGAGAAGTGAGTTTAACAATGGTATTTTTTTTTTGTGAAAGATCAAACGCATTTCAGAAGACATAGTCGGGATAGCCTAATCTGATCAGCGTCGCGCTAGCACACACTCTCAAAATAACAATGCGAAACTAACTAGAATTGCAAATAAAACCATCTTCGTTTTTGTTTTTCTACTATCACCTCTATTGATTCTATTATCATACCTTTCTTTCTAAACTTCTATAAATCAAGGCATTCCTTGGAAAAGTTTTAGACAAAAACTGAATAGAAAATAGTAGGCTACATTTCTAACAAAAAATAATCAATACTATAATAATCAATAATCAAACTACAAATTTATATTTCATAATGCTGTTCAGAGCGTGTATGTGCGCATGCATGTGATGCCATTAAAATAGCATCCCCCAGTTAAAAAATCACCATTACACCACTGGGCGTAAGTGACATTTTAGCTAAAAATGTAATAGTAGAGTGTTTTTTAAGTATGTATTTTTTTATATAAATTATTGTATTTCTGTATAAAAGTATAGATTACATAGCATATGGATATATTATATATATTTTAAATAATTACAATCAATGAAAAGCTTGTTTTTGCTCTCCTGTAAAATTCTGAGAATGTCACTTACGTCCTTTACACTCCAAGCCCTCGAAATAGCAGATCTACAAACTCACAACGCATCGTGGTTTCGATTTGTTGTGAGTTTGTAGATTTGCTATTTTCTGCATGTTCCCCCCAGAATTGGGATGCTAGGGTTCAAGTGGTTAACATGGCATACTGTACAAAATGATTGCTCAAACAACTCTTTGTTCAACAGCAACCAAAGTTATGTCTCCCATAATGTTTTCAACACATTAGGTACAATGGTGTTTTCAATAAATATCTTGAAGTGTAGTAAATAGTCAAGTGAGGACTCGCGCCCTGTACCAAACACCTTGGTGGTGCCATCCAACAACTCAGAATGTTGAGGCAGTGCCTCAATGCAAATATTGCCAGAATGTGGATCTGGGAAGGCCAAAGTCTGTAACTAGATAGATCATCAAATGATTTAAGAGAATCTTCTTTGTATACATGTAAGAATTCCTTTATAAACCCATTGCTTCCATAAAAAAAATGTTTTGTTGGTATGTAATTTATTCCGCCAAATGCTTGATTCTGAGTTGAGGTATGGGTTTATATTGAAAACGTGTTTTCTCACCCCTCCCGTTTTTATGCGAGAGCTTCTGGGAACTCAGATTATGTTTCTTGTAAATAGGAAATGACAGGATGCGCTTGGGCCTGGGGAGACTTTTTTGTGGATAAATAGGTAAGGGGTTTGAGAGGGGAAAGAACCAATTGTTCATTCTGATCTCTGAGGGGGGAGAGCCCAATGAGCCAGGTGTCTAGTGCTAAAGGCGTCGTTATAGAACAATAATTTTGGAAGCCCCAGCCCCCCTCTTTCCACTGGGAGCTGAAGTTTGTCTAATCGCATCCGAGCACGTTTCCCATTCCACAAAAACTTGGTACAGATTCTGTGAAACTGAAGTACTTTCTAGCGACGTTGATAGGGAGAGATTGGATAAGATCATTTAAGGCACATAGTTAATCTTCAATACATTGACTTTGCCCCACAAGGACAAAATCAGTGTAAACCACCTGTCAGTATCCAAGGACGTTTTCCTTAATAAAGGATCAAAGTTCATCTCCACTATCTCACTCATTTGACTGGGAAAGAGAAATACCAAAATACTTCCACCCCTCTCGTGGCCATTGAAATGCATAAGGATTTGTTTGCCTATACATGCCCAACTTGCCCAAGATAGGGGCACCAGATTCAAAATGCTTAATATAGACAGTTTTGTCTTGTGCTTATGCACACCTATGCTTATGGACGTGTTATAGACTGAGATGGCCTGGCTCAACCCAAAATAATCCCTGATAATATTAATGAACAGAAGTAAAGTGTTACAAAAGCAACATTAGATCTAGCTCTCTGAAATATTCATGACATTTCAAAAGCTTTTATTTACAAATCAGCCCAATAGAAAGTGTGAAGCAGCCATTTTCCCTCTCAGCCAGGGTCAATAATAAGACTCAATTTCAGCTCACAATTTCAAAGTTTAATTAGACTTTAAAAGAGTCTTAAACAAATGCCCAGCACTCAACAATAACACTTAAATGCTCTTTTGTGTGGGTATTCCCAACGAACAATAGGAAATTATGTAGGGGTAGGGAAAAATATATTTTATAATGAAACCACATCTGGTGATTGCAAATAATTGCTTTAAGCGGCTTATTTGCCTTGGGTTGTGGAGGGTGACTCCAGTATAACTGATATGAGAATCTGAACCCTCACCCTCACTGATGAGGCCTATTCACAGCTCTGCCGACCTGTGCCCCCCTTCAGCTCCTTACACTTCACCATGATGAGGAGAGTGTTGTCAAAGTTTGACAGCGATAACATTACAGATTGACATTCATCTCTTCATTTCTTGAGTTTGCCATGCGACACAGTATAGGAAGTAATCAGGTATAGCTTAGCACTGAGAAGCTTAGTGGGAGTCAGTAGCATGCTCTATTTGTAAAGAGGCCTATGACTCAAACAAGAATAGCATAGCAACAAGCAATGCAGCTCAGTGCTAATGCTAAATCAAGACTCACTTTTCTAGTGTGTGTACATTTATTTACCCACTCACAGCCTCCAAGAATAAACACATTAAATTGTCCGTGCAAACCAATGCTGAACCAAACTGTGAAGAGTGATACATTTCTCATTATAACAGCCATGAAGAAATCATTTCTAGACAGTTTGCTGTGCCTCCCTTTGCGCATATTTATTAGGTAGATTTCTTAAAGGTAAAGGTCACCTTGAAATATACACCAACATTACATCATGAGTTATTGAAACATAATGTTTTCCATATCCAGCCAACATCTGTTTATCTCATTTAAGTAACTTGGCAGAATCTAGAGATGCCAATGAATTGCGCTGCTCTCAATTATGCATGGACTCATGCCATGCAACGCGAATCCCCTTTTAAAAACAAAGTGAATACAAAAAAACTTGATCTGTTTTGTTTCAGCATTGACCTTGGTTTTTTAGCTGCCTCCAGTTACATTTAACCATTCAGAAAAGGGTTTATGGATAGGCATGGCTTATAATCTGTATTCTGACTGATGATGGAAAACAAAAAAAATTGAAATAATTGCACGCATTGTCTTCCATTTGAAAAGAAATACCAAGGGAAATCATAAAGAGAACAAAAATGAAATTTCAGGATGCTACAATAATTACTTTAGGGTATCCATTGCTCTCTCATGGAATATATCAGTGGCCACCATGTCTGGGGTTTGACCTAGCGATGCTGAGGGAAACACTGGCAAACATGGGACAAAATAGACAACTCCCATTACAGACTGCCTAACCATTCCCTGGAGAAAACAATTATCCACAGAAACTCACTACTTGGCCAATACAATCCACAAATAGACTAATTCTCTGTTAATAGTCATTTATATCCTGTATAGGGTGCAAGAGTAAAAAGAACACTTAGTGTTACATTAGATTAGGGATAAGGGAACAGTTAGTTACTGTACTAATGTAATGACATATCTTGAGATACAAACCACAAAATTAATTCTGAGCTTTCTTCATACAAGAACAGATATATATGTCAGTGGGCAATTTTGTGACACTATCTGAGAAAATACAGGCCCCATGTGTTTAGATACTAAGCCATGACTTGACAATTATGATTTTCCTCTGTGCTATCCTTTATGTTTACTTGAGAAAGTGAAAGGTATGAGATCTTATACTGTATGTTTGGACAATTTTGTATGCCTCTTTTGTATATTGTATGTTCTTTCTCATTTACATAATGTTGGCTATTTTAGGTTATACTTTAAAAAAGAAGAAGGAAAAAAACACACAACAGAAAACACATCAGTTCTTATTACCCAAAGCATGATTGCACTTCACACAAAGATTCATCAATTTTAGATTAAATTGAAATCAAGTAATTACTGATTATTTGGAAACCATTTAACATTTACTTAATGGAACAACTTATGAATAAGAAATGGTTTCATCTTTAATTCATATTTGTAAAGTTACACAAGGCTAATATTTTCAGAAAGCACATGCATGCGTTTAATTCAAGGAGCATAATTTAGACGGTGATTAAAATAATGAGCGGAATGGGTCTGGGGGTTTGACGGTGGTCATGGAGGTGGCAGGGACAGGGAAAGTTTTTGCAGTTCATATACAGTTCATGCATAGATTCTCCGGGAACCAGCACTTATTAGCCAATGGAGGACCGCCATCACGGCAGCGCGCAATTAAGTGTCTCCATGCAGAATGAGCGCTCAGGTCAGGTTTAATGGGCAGAGAGCTAATAAAGGTTGGGCTGAGCAGGAGGGGAGGTGACTCACCATATACTGTAGATACGGTAGCACCGGAAAGAAAGGTGTCTCAAAGGCAGAGTGGAGAGGAACGCTGGTCATCATGTAGTCTGTCCCTCTCTGCAGCTAAAGCCTGATTTATACTAGGAATGCAACCATCAATTAGCTTCCTAGTAATTATTCTATCGATTACTGTTTCGATTAATCAAATAATCGAGAAACAATGTTTGTTTTATCATTAAAAAAATTAACGAATCAATGTGAAAAAAAGTCTAATAGAATTTTTATAATCGACTAAATCGAGTAACCACTTAAGCCGGTATGAAAAATAAATGCATTTTCTTCATGGAATCAGCCAGAAAATATTCACATGGCGTAAGAGCAAAATGGCCACTATTTGAATATGGTCTAATAATACATGTTTATTTGGTTTATGTTGTATATGACATCAGTGCATGTTGATCTCCATATTTGTGCATTTGACATATGTGTGAGTGAAGCCTCGTGAAAATAGGGTTGCCAACATCCAGAACTGGAGAAACGAGACACATGCACGCGCGCGGGTTTCCCTCGGGTAAAGTTACTTTTTTTGTTACTTTATTTCGGTTTTAGAGTTAGGGTTAGGGTTGGGAACAGGCTGACATGCCACACAAACAATGATGCCGTTCCCACCGGAGAAAATCTCACACACACACACACACACAAGCACTCGTGCGAGCACTGTGCCTGCCCTGTCAACTGAGCGGTCCTAGCGCCCTTCGCATACAGCACACAAACACGCAGCCAGACACACTGCAGTGTGCGCAAACAGAAATATATTTTTTATTTTTCCCTTTGCACCGGAGTCCGGGACAAACAAAGTCCCGTACGGGACACGCCCCTTTTGGCTCAAATACGGGGCGTCCCGGCTAATACTAGCGTGAAAATGTCCTTATGCATTAAAGATAGTTTACTTTTGTGATAACTACATTACTGCATAACCCATAAATGGTCAGACAAGCCTAACATTTGATTTGATTATTTGTGATGCTATGTGTCCTGGTCAGTATCCTGGTGTCAATATACTGGTCAGTATCCTGGTGTCAGTATTCTGGTCATGGTCAGTATCCTGGTGTCAATATACTGGTCAGTATCCTGGTGTCATTCTGGTCAGTATCCTGGTGTCAGTATTCTGGTCATGGTCAGTATCCTGGTGTCAATATACTGGTCAGTATCCTGGTATCATTCTGGTCAGTATCCTGGTGTCAGTATTCTGGTCAGTATCCTGGTATTAGTATTGTGGTGTCAGTATCCTAGTGTCAGCCACCTCCAGCAGTTCCAACCAATATCATCCTCTGTCTGATGGTCTCTCATTTGAAACCCACTAACTGTCCATCAGACATTATTCCATCATGTCTATTTAAGGAAGTCTTTGCCACTATCTGCCATGTCATCCTGGGCATAATACATAGCTGTTTGACATCTGGAATTGTCCCCTCCCGTTTTTAAAGGTTTACAAACATAAACCTCAAGGTGAATGACACTCTCATTTCATCCAAACGGGAAGTGAGTAAAATCCTCAACATATTCTTCACGACCGTGGCCTCAGAGTTAGTTGAAAAACTACCCCCTCACTCTGGGAGTCATGGTGGAGAGTATGTTGATTCATTTTACGATAAACAGGGTGTACGCAAAGATGATTTTAAACTCTCCCCTGTGTCAACAGATGAGGTGTTTAAAAAATTGAGTGCACTCCAACAACACAGAGCCACAGGTCCCGACAACATCCCCGCTAAATTTCTAAAAGACTCAGCCGCCTCCATTGCCCCAATCATTACCCACATAATAAACCTCTCCATCATACAGGGACGGGTCCCTAACGACTTCAAAAAAGCAAGAGTGACCCCTCTGTACAAAAAAGGAAACCAATTAGACCCTGGCAACTACCGCCCTATTTCTATTCTTAGCTCCATCTCGAAAGTCATGGAAAAAATAGTCTATGAACAGGTTGATAAGTACCTTGCCGAAAAAAATCTAATTTACAAATTCCAATCTGGTTTCAGAACAAACCACTCCACTGACACATGCCTTCTCTATTTGAACGACTCTATCAAACAAGATGTCGACAAGGGCAAATATTGCGGCATGGTCATGCTGGACCTCCAGAAGGCTTTTGACACCGTTAATCACCCAATTATGATCAATAAGCTCAAAGCAATAGGCTTTGATGACACGTCGGTGAACTGGATGAGATCCTACCTGGAAGGGAGGGAGCAAGTGGTGGAAGTAAACGGCACCCAGTCCCCTCCCCTCCCAGTGACTTGTGGTGTTCCTCAAGGAAGCATACTAGGACCACTACTGTTCCTGATATATGTGAATGATATGTCTTCAGCTTGCGACTGCAAACTGTTCCTGTTCGCAGATGACTCGGCTCTGCTGGTCTCGGACAGGGACAGGCTGCAGGTTGAGAAAACTCTCAGCACTGAACTCAACAAGATCTGCATCTGGCTCTCCGACAACAAACTCTCATTACACCTGGGTAAAACTGAATCCATCCTCTTTGGGTCCAACCCTAACCTTAGAAAGGCTGAGAGTTTCACGATCAAAGTGGGTGAAAATGTTATCACAAGAAAGGAGGAAATTACCTACCTGGGTTCCATCTTGGAGGCAAACCTCTCAGGTGACAAAAACGCTGAAAAGACGATCAAAAAGGTCCACAAAATAACACGGAGGATGTGGAGACTTGTTCGTAAAGTCAGTAAGAATACTCTGAAGATTCTTGTAGGGGCCCTCATACAAGGTCATTATGATTATGCATGTACTTCATGGTATCACAACACCTCCAAGGCCCTAAAAACAAGGCTCCAAACATCCCAAAACAAACTTGTAAGGCTACTTCTTGGCCTCAATTACAAAACCCATCTAACCCCTGATCATTTTACTAGGCTTGGATGGCTTAGGGTTGAGGACAGAGTACAGCAACTTGCTATGGGCCTGGTCTTCAAGATACACCACAACATTGGGATCCCCCTGTATCTGTCAAAATACTTCCAAAATGTAAATCAAGTCCATGATCATAACACCAGAGGCAGCTCCACAAACCATGTTCAACCCAGATTTGGCACAACAAAGGGAATGAACTCTTTCTCATGCTATTCATCTAAAATGTGGAATGCCCTACCAAAAAGAGTAAAGGAGTGTAAAACCCTACTCACTTTCAAAAATGCCCTAAAGATACACCTTCAGGAGGCTGCAATTCAAAAATGGCCCCTGTCCAAGTCCTAACCTACCCCATGTCCTAACCTAACCTACCCCCCCCCCCTCTCTTTCTTTTTTGTACATATTTTTCACCCTTCATACCAGTAACCTGTAAACTGATGGTATGACATTCTGTATAGTAGTGTGTATATCTGTCTGTCTCTTATATGTCAACATGATTTGTGTGCATGGGGATCTCATCTTAAACAAGCTAAGTGCTTAATGAGCTATCCAGTTTAGTAGACCTTGTATTGCGAATTTGTACTTCCACGTACTGTTATGTACTGTCATGTACTGTTCTCATGTCTTACTAAATAAAGTACATCAATCAATCAATCAAACATGCATCTGTTCAGACCCCAATGATCACAATAATTACAGGCCCATCTCCAAGCTACCGTTTCTCTCTAAAATCCTAGAAAAAGTTCCTAAAAATCCACTTGGATAAAAAAAGGTTTTCATCCAAGTGCCATCTTTCTTAAGCACCTTCAATATCCTGGACGAATTCCAATCTGGTTTCAGAACTCTCCACAGTACAGAATCTGCTCTGCTCATGCGCCATTTTAGTCCAGCTGGATCTTACTGCCACATTTGATACCATTGACCATAACATCCTCCTAAAACGTCTGGAGGATGAAGTTGGTTTCAAAAGCACAGTGCTGTGGTTTACCTCCTTTTTTAAAGGCAGATCTTTCGACGTTCAAATTGGCAACTGTTCATTATCCCCAGCCCCCCATTACATGGCATCCCTCAAGGGTCTATACTAGGGCCTCTGTTGTTCTCCCTCTATATGCTTGCCGTGGGTTCCATTTTTTCCCATTGCCTGGCTTGAAGATATCAAATGTTGGATGGCTTCAAACTTCCTCCAATTAAATAACAGCAAAACTGAGGTAATAATCTTTGGCCCTCTGAATTCCCTTCTTGGCCTAACAAATGCTCTTGGCCCCCTATCTGCTTATGTGCACAATTCAGTGAGAAGCGTGGCCTTGGCGACGAAACGTGTCCATGCTGTGACTATCCGTGTGTATATGAATTATAAGTACCAGAAGGACTTTGGAGTGCTGGCTATTACTTTCTCACTGTGAATCTTTGTGAGCCGTGCACCCTGTAAACTGCATTATATACAGACTGAGAGTGCTCGTTTTGTTTTCTACTCCATCTGGACACCTCCCTGAGCTTTGAAAAACAAGTTTGCAATGTGGTGAGGGGCAGTTTTTATCAGCTTAGATTGTTGGCAAAATTAAAGCCAGTTTTAACACGTAAGTAACACAAAATAATTCATGCCTTTATTACTTCATGACTTCACTATTGCAACTCACTCTACCTGGGGCTGACACAGTCCACCCTCTCCCGGTCCAAAATGCAGCAGCTAGACTGCTAATGGGTACAAAGAAACTAGAGCATATTACACCCGTTCTAGCCTTATTGCACTGGCTACCTGTGAAATAGCGAATTGATTAAAAAAAAAAATCTCTTTATGTTTAAAGCCTTACATGGCCTAGCCCCACTTTCATCTCTGACCTGTTAATAACTGCCCCCACCACTAGGTTGCTTAGGTCATCCACCCAACAGCGACTCTCACTTCCTCTTAACACACCTAACAACTAAAGTTGATCGGCATTCTCTGCTGCTGACAATTTTAAATGAAACCTAAAGACTTCTGTCTTGCTTTTAACTCAGTCTGAGGGTGTCTGTTTAGACACGTCTTCTTTTTAGTTTTCTTTTTTTTTCTTCTCTCCTTTCTCTGTTTTAATCTGTTTGCTTTTGATAATTGTTTCTGTTAATGTGCTTGCTTCCATTAATGTGTTTTCTGTTTCTACAATTTTTGGCTATTCGTGTCTCCTGATGTATTCGTGTCTCCTGGTTTATAGCGGTGTTCGATTTTTGTTACATAGCCAACTCTCACATGTACATAAACGTTTAGATTTCAATTATAAAGTGCTTACCCCCGAGCCACGGATGTTACAAGGCGACCCGGACCGCGATAAGTACCCGTATTAGGGGTGTCACGATTCACTTACCTCACGATTCGATTCAAAATCGATTCCTAGGGTGCCGATTCGATTAAAATTGCGATTCTGCGATTAATTGATATTCGATTCGATTCTGCGATTTATTGCGATTTTCTAGGGTGCCGATTCGATTAAAATTGCGATTCTGCGATTTATTGCGATTTTCTAGGGTGCCGATTCGATTAAAATTGCGATTCTGCGATTAATTGATATTCGATTCTGCGATTTATTGCGATTTTATTAAAAAAAAAAAAAAAAAAAAAAAAAAAAAAAAAAAAAAAAAAAAATCGATTTTAATATTTTGAATCGATTTTTAAAATCGTGGCATTAAGAATCGCGATTTATTCATGAATCGATTTTTTTTGACAGCCCTAACCCGTATCTCACGTATTGTTCAATAATAATCCGATCGCCGGCCATTTTCTCCAAATTGTCTCCGATACTTTCAATCATGCGACACTAATGGTTGGGAGGTGTATTACACTCTGATACATTACCAAAAAAAAAAAAAAAAGGCCGGTGATGGGATTAAAATGCTTTTTATTGAACAATACGGGTACTTATCGCGGTCTGGATCGCCTTGTAACATCCGTGGCTCGGGGGTAAGCACTTAACATCCATGGCTCGGGGGTAAGCACTTTATATTTGAAATCTGAACGTTTATGTACATGTGAGAGTTGGCAATGTAAAAAAATGGAACACCGCTATAAACCGGGGGGACTCGGCACCATGACTGTCATGTCATGTTTCAGGGCTAGGTTCATACGGGTCCTCATGCTCTCTCTCTCAATACAAACTGATGGTCACTCGACCATGCTCTCTCCGTCAACACGTTACGTTTCGCTTTCGTTTTCGCCTCCGCTCACCGCTGTTGCATTGAACGTCTAACGGGCTACTAGACAGGAGCCCCGCGCAGCGTTTGCATGTTGCAGTTTGCTTTCGGTTTTGGTTTGCGTGTCGAAACCAACACCGCTGTTGCAATGAACGCGTACACGCTGTACTGTCTCCGTCTCTGATGTGCGGGCCAGGCTACTAGAGCCCCGCACCGCGGGTAGACGGGAGGCCGCGCAGCAGCCCGAACCTCCAGTGCTATACAAATAAAGGTGACTTGACTTGAATTGAATTGACTTGACTTGACTTGACTTGACTTGGTGTCCGTATCCTGGTCATTATGATGGTGTCCGTATCCTGGTCATATATCCTGGTCAGTACCCTGCTCGCAGTATATTGGAGTCAGTATTGTGGTGTCAGTATCCTGGTCAGTACCCTGGTGTCAGTATCCTGGTCAGTATCCTGGTCAATATCCTGGTCACTATCCTGGTGTCAGTGTCCTGGTCAATATCCCGGTGTCAGTATCCTGGTGTTAGTATCCTGATCAATATCCTGGTCAGTATCATGGTGTCAGTAGTACCGGTATCCTGGTGCCAGTATCCTGGTCACTATCCTAGTGGCAGTATCCTGGTTAATTTTCTGGTGTCTGTGAAGTAGAGGCAGCTCTGTGGGTCATTGTGCAGTCAGTCTCATGCCATAGTTCTTGTCTAGATTTCGATGATAAAAAGGTTACTCTGGCCTACGCTCTCACACACGGTGGTAAACATTTTGGATGCCTGCTCCAAACACCATGAAAAACACTCTGCTTGTATGATCTATTTATTCTTAGAAATTCTGACATAGGCAATTAATTCAATGCTAGCGGTTAGGGCCGATACGCGGCCCTCACACCTACGTAGCACCGCCGTTCCAAAGTCCAATGTTTCAATCATGGGTGTCGGGAGCTTTGTCAGAGTATCCGTTGTACCCGTCTGTCTGCGTCCCTTTTGTCTGTCAGTATCTGTCTATCAATACTTTCATGCCCATGAAATCAGGAGATCCCTGATGTCATTATATGCCCAAACCCTGTATATTGGCATGCCCATATATGGGCATATTGGTTGGACAACTGGATATGCTGTATTATCTATTCAGAGCCATAGAGCATTCAAGTCTACTATGGATTTTTTAGTTTCGATCAAATGGGTTTCATAATTCTATTTTTATTGATTGATAATTCGGTTGGGTTAAAATTGTCAAGAAATGTTCTGATTATTATTAGTGTGAGGGGCTAATGCTAGTCCACTGAGGATCAGGACCAGTTGACTGAGGGGACTCTATTCTATGTTGATCTTTTGGCTTTTGATAGGATGCAGGGTCACTCATTTTAGGTACTCTCTCTCTCTCTCTCGCTCTCTCCCCCCATCTCACTCACGCATGCACGCACACACGCACAGACACATGATTGACACTCATGCGAATTTTACTGTAGAAACAATAATGTCAAGTGGTGTAACTGGTGTAACCAATATTTTTCATAAGAATATGATAATATACAGGATTGCAGTGTGTTATGTTTTTACATAATTTGTCAAAGATTATTTAGAAAACTGTGGTTTTCTCAGCATTCTGTTCCGCTCAATGTAACAAAAACTGCCTAGAAATACATATAGAGATAATATGTATTAATATATATATCTTTTTTTTATATATATTTTAAAATAAATGTTTTTATGTGGTTAGTCTGGTTACACATTTTACATTTTCAGGCCCATTCTGTAATTTTCTATGTAAAATGATGCAAATGTCTCTTCAAATGACATGAAACCCACATGACTACAAAATATAAATTTGAACAAACCTGATTTATGCCTTTAAAATAAAAAAGAATTAAAGATCAATGTTATCATCTTGCAACCCGATTTTGTCACTGACCCATTTATCTGTGTTTGTTTTTACACTGTCTGGAACAGAACCCACAATCTTTGGCCTCCTATCTGTTTTGAGGGCTTGAAGTGCTATTTGGTAATGCAAACCAAATATCTGACTAATTAGCAATTCCCTCACGTTGCTATACATTTTTTCACTCTGCATATTTCTGCCTTCCAGATAGTAATGCAATTAAGCACAAGTTTCTCCCCAAAATTGCTTAACTAGTAGATGTAATTAGTGAGTTGTTTTGATGTGGAGAACAGAAATAAAGGAATATCCATAAACCTAGTATAATATTAGTGCTTTCTCTGTACGGTATATATTTATTATCTTTCCCATTTGTATTTATGTTGTGACGGTCATTTTATGGTCTTTTCCATGTTGTTTGTTTCAATGCACAGGTCTGCATAACTAATGTTTAGCAATTGCATAAGATGATGTTATTTTGAAAACTGCAGGATAACTTCATTCACAGCAGTTCACATGCATAGTCAATCCCTTTTCCCATTAAATCGCATGGTTATTAATACTAAGGAGTTTGAGAGTTTGCAAACTTGCCTTGCCATGCGCATCTGTGTGAAAACTGGGTGCAGCGGGATGCGTCACAATCACCTATGATCAGTTACAATGGAAATAAATAATTCATGCTGGAGGAAATGAGTCTAATTAGCAGGCAGTTTGGGTCCTTTGATAAAGCTGAGGACTAATTCAATGAAGGGTAGGAAGCTCTGTCATCAGTCAGCCCTGAACAGATTAGCATCTATTATGAATGAGGGACGAGCACCCAAGTGTGACCAAGTGTGACCAAGAGACAAACTTAATAACTCCTGCAATGGGACAAACTTCCCATCCTCCATCCCACCTCTGCCCCCCCCCCCCCACGCCCACCCCCACACACTATGCTCTCTCTATCTCTCTCACACACACACACACACACACACACACACACTCACACTCACACTCACACTCACACACTCACCCTCTCTCTCTGTCTCTCTATGTCTGTCTCTCTCTCTCTCTCTCTCTCTCTCTCTGTCACTCCACACTTGCCTCCTATCCCGCAGGCCTATTGTATGCAGGTAGAGGCGCGCTGCTGCAGTGGAATTCCTAGCTACTCTGTCTATCATTTTGACAGCTGTGGAAATACATTCGCCATGCAGCATTTAGAGACATCCGCTGTGTTCAACACTACATTTTAGCACAAAAGGAACCTATAACTCAACTAACTGCTCCTGGGGGCATCTACTCTCTGAACTCTTTCTAAGTTGTTGGCAACATATCCATGAGTATAAAATTGTATTGAGAGCATATTCATTTTATCTTAGCTATTTTCTTTAGTCACCGGATGCAGACTTGTTCAAACAACTGCTATTTCAATAGTTAAGGCCATGAAGAGTGGCTCATCACAGAGGTACAATGGAGATGTGAAACTTTTGGAGCTGAGCGATGTCATATTCCTTTTCTTTTATGAGAGCCCAACACAATGAGGGCCAATTAGAACTGAGTGTAGAGCCATTGTGACAAGCAAAGGCCCTGGTGTCAGGGGGGACACGGGTGGGCGGGATCGGCCTGTCAGAAGTGCATTGAGAAAGATAACAATAAATAGCTAATAATGACACTTAATGAGCTTGATTAAGTTGATTTGTTATGGGGGGGAAAAATGCAGTAAAGAGTGGATGTAGGCGATGTAATGAGAGATTGATTTTAATAGATAGGACATTCTGTTGGGGCTTTGCTACATAATGGGACTGGAGGGAAAATAGTGTGAGCTACAAAGGGATGCTAAATGGATTCTCCCTGGACATATTTTAGATAATTAGATAAAACTAACTTCATTCAACCAAGAACATGATGAATATGTTACAATTTTCACTATATTTAATGAGCACAGTGGATTTTGTATCATATTTTCCGGACATGGCTGTTTGTAATTTTGTATGCATTCTCTTTTTTTCTCGCAGACAACAAGCGCAGTATGTTCATGCAGTATATGAATGTCGCTAAATGCTATTATGCGAGCGGTAATGCCTGTCAGATGATTATCCTTCCCACTCAGACTTGACAGCTCCAGAATTTCTCTCATTTCATAGCATAATTGGGAATGATTGAATCAGGGATTTTTTATATATACTGTTCTGTGCTAGCGAGCTGTCTTTGCTTTCCCCTACGATGGTGGAAGTTATCAGAGCCCCTACATGTTCCTGAATGGCCCACGTAAACAAAATGCACTGGCAGACAAAGTTTCCCAGGCTTTGAATGTGCCTCTCCCAATTTTCTGTCGAAAGCGCCCGAAAGTCATATGAAGGGAAGTTTAATTAAGTAAGAACCTGTTGAGGAAGATTTCCAATCATGGTCTTCAGAATGAGCGCATTCAGTGTATTCATCTCCAGGCGATACGCTGTCTCTTTATCCAAGTGTGCACTGGAGTTCTCTAGAGGGACCTTAGTTAATTGAATACATTAAAAGAGAGCGCCGGGGGCTTTATTTATTTTTCTACTTTTCTCAGACTTGTTTAAAAGAGACCAACTGCTGATGTTTGGCCCCTTCTAGAGCTTAAATGGTCTCAACACTGGGAGTTTTGTGCGGGAGCAGTAGCTTGAAAACGGCGTTATTTATTCATGATGAACCCCTGAGTGAGACTAGCTTACACATTTGGCAGTCATCCAAACAAGCATCTTCACCATGTGGCATATGTTCCTATTTGTAGATAGCTATAGGGTTTCATGTATTGAAACACAATTTTTATTGTTATTATTATTTTTGTTTTGCATTTTAGGCACATTAACCTTATTATCCCTATTTTGGGGTGACTACTCTGCAAAAATAGATGATCTACAAACTCACAACGCGTCACAACGCAACACATTGTGAACTATTTTCAGCGAAGAGATTTGGTGTAGAGGGGAAATTGAAAATAGATAATAAAAACATTGAGATATAGGCTATAATTATATGTTTTACTGAAAAATGTACACAAACAGACAGGTCAAGTCATACTATGCCATCAAAAAACAATACTAATCCATTGAGGCGATGCTCCTTACACCCAAACAAGTTTGAACCATCCGACAATGCCATCTTTATAGACCCAAGCTCTTACTAGTAGGGATAAATATTTTATGCCAGAAATGGTGGGCTTGGTATATTCACTTAAAGGACCAATGAATGTGACAGGGCCTGACATCCCTGTGACAGGGCTGTGACAGGGCCTGACAGCCCTGTGACAGAGCCTGACAACCCTGTGACAGGGCTGTGACAGCTGTCACAGGGATGTCAGGCCCTGTGACATGATATACTGACCATCAGTATCATGGTCAGTATCATGGTCAACATCATGGTCAATATGTCAGTATCATGGTCAGTATTTTGGTCAGTATCATGGTCAGTATCATGTCAGTATCATGTCAGTATCATGTCAGTATTATGTCATGTCAGTATCATGGTCAGCTAACGTAATCACCAGGTTGGAGATGTGCGTGGCCATGCACTCATGGGTATACAGGTAGTAGAGGCTCAGAACACAGCCCTGGGGGCTCCTATGTTTATGGTCAGTGGGGCAGAGGTGTTGGAGCCCATCCTCACCACCTCGCATCACTGACAGAAAGTCCAGGATCCAGTTGTACAGAATGGGGTTGAGACATGTGCTTGATATACTTGTGTTCATTAGTAGTCTATAAACAGCATTGTCACATAGGAGTTCCTCTTGTCCAGATGGGTGAGGGCGGTGTGGAGTGTTGTAGCTATGGCATCATCTGAGGATTTGTTTGGCTGGTAAGTGAATAGGCTCTATGCACAGCATCTATATTGGAAAGAAATTGGGCCTCTTCCTTACTTCCTTCACAGGTGTTACCAATGATGCTAATGAAGGCTCTGTTCCATTTAGTGTAACAAAGCGGTTCTCAAACTTTTTAATTTCAAGGACACCCATAACTCTGAGTGTAGTGTACAAATGGTTCCATTCGTACACTCTCAGAGTTACACACCCATAAGGGGCCATTTGGAACCCTCTCAAGGAACCATGAGGGTCCCTGGACCACACTTTGAGACCCACTGGTATAGCAGAGTGTTTCCTGTGAGCCAACATGCACAATATCAGCACCCTGACTCTGTTTGACAAGAGGGGTCCATGGACCTCACCCTCATGGTTCCTTGGGGGGGTTCCAAATGGCCCCCTGGGTGTGAATCTCTGCAGTGTACAAATGGAACCAAATGCACCCTCAAGAGTGTCCTCAGAGGGTCCTTGAAATCAAAAAGTTTGAGAACCACTGTGCTAGACTAAATGGAACAGCGCGTTCATTAGTATCATTGCTAACACCTGTGAAGGAAGTTAGGAAGCGGCCTAATTTCTTGCTAATATGCCTGCTGTGCATAGAGCTTATTACCAGTGTAGGTTGGAATAAGCTATCCTATATTCCTTATGCAATATTACACCATGTCATCAGAAGTACAAGTACCACATACTATAATATGCTGTCAATATAAAAATGCTGGTTATATTATGTCATCAAAAACAAGCTGTTCAACACTGTTTAACAAAAACATGCCATACTATACAATGTTATCAGAAAGAAGCCATCAAATATGGTGAATATGATTTGTGAAAATCTGTCAGAGGAACAGTATAGACAGGGTTTGAACACGTACACCTCCTGGCTCACATTTGTTCTCTTAACTGCCCGGGAATGTCACAACCAGACATCAAAGTCGTGTGAGAGCCAAGAGGAGCAATTTGAAGAGAATCATATCAAGACTCATATCACATCAAGAGTCATGAGAATCATATTAATGAGGGTGTCTTTCAGTTGGATATGTACTGTAGTTTCCCTATAGGAGTATAGGCAAAGGTATGTGATGTTGAATTATAGTATCCATCAACACATGCTATGGATTAAACAATCTAGATCGGCCTGAGGAACCCATGGAAGAAATGGGGAAAAAAACAATCGCTCAAAGTCACCAGCATGATCCTTTAACAAGCAGACTGACTGGTGGACCTTGGGGTATTAATGTCATGCCATGTGTGAAATGCAGACGGTGGCCTTCTCCCTAGAGGGCACCAAGATCAGATCACAGGATGATACCCATTAGTCAACATGCTCTTTACCACTGCATCGCATTCATCACAGCTGGGACATGGAAAACTTACTTACAAGACCATATTATATACTCATTATTAACCTGGTGCATCATTCATCTTAGGGCAACAAAAGGTATTTCCATTTTATTTCAACTTGCACTTGTGCATTGACAGTCAAATAGGACCATGGAACCCATATTATCTTACATTAAATCACATGGAGTTGAAGAAATGGAAATCCATCTCAACATTTTATACCCCCAAAGTGTAGCATATTTAAACCCTTGAGGATTTTTTTTTTCCTGTAAGAAAAAAGGAAACGCTGCTTTTGAAAGGTATCTTTGTTGCTGAAAAGGGTCTTTGAACATCAATTGGCCACAATCCTCCGTGAATATGTAAAACACTGTAATTTGAGGAGTGATATCCCTTTTATTAGAAAAGACTAAAGAGAGACTTAAAATGAACACGGTGATCACTGATTAAGAGCGAATGTGCCAGGCATTTATATAGCAGGACTGCAGATAATGAATAAAGATTCATGCTTTAGGCCCAAATTTTAATTTTTGCACAAAATGTGGCTGATGTAGGCAGCGTTTAATCACCTTACTGACAGGAGTAACTGCTTTCATTTAACCTTGACTGAAGATCATGAATTCTAACGCATTTAATTGGATACATCATTTAACAGAATGAACAGAGCAAATTTTCGCCAATTCAAAGGCTCAGATTGACAGACAGTGGCAGTAAGACCCACCACAATTAAAGCTGATCTGTATTCACTGCCCCTGTCAGCCATCACTGTAAGTGATGTGACTCTGTTTGATCATCTCTGCAGAGAAACTTGGCTAAACTTCACCTTGTTTTGAAAGGGATAGACTACAAAACTTCAGACCTCTCTCAAAACAAAGTGACTACTACTGAACCTCAAACCCAGGACATAACCCCAGCTCGCTTTGCTAGGCTGGGATGGCTCAAGTTGAAAGACAGAGTATATCAACTTGCAATGGGTCTGATACTCCGAGGAACAGTGCACATGTACCTGTCTAACTGCTTCTCTAGAGTGGGCATAGCACCAGAGGGAGCTCCTCTGACCTTGTTTCCCCTAGATTTGGCTCAAACATGGTGTTTGAGCCAACGCTCTCCTTAAGCGAGCTCCTCGGAAGGAGCCCTTGGTAGTGGCATCCTCTGCCCCCCCCCCCTTTCTGTAAATATATATTTGGCTGCTATTGGTGTTACTGATATGTAATGTATTTATTGTATTGTCTCGAATTGAGTACAATGGACCAACATGGAAACAAGCCCCCCAGGGCTTTTTGTGTCATCCTTTTAGCATAGCTTTTTTGACTGTACTGCCATATTGTTATCAAGCATGTTAATAAAGTATTCCATCAATCAATCAATCAGTCAAAGGCAGAGGTTGTTGGGGAATGGACAGGGTTTTCAAGGATGGGGACACAAAACAAGCCCCTTGGGTACCAATGCTACTAACCACCTCTGCCTCAACAGTGAGTCAGCATCCTGACAGGCCCGTGACAGCACAAAAGACAACACTGACTAACACTGACACCATTATGTTTATTATCTCCATCAGTGGCTTGATTGAAATATTTCAAAATCAGGGAAATGACAATGCCGTCTTTTTCGAGACATTGGAAATAATGACTTTGTCTCGTCGCTCTCTGCAGACAATTGCCCCAGCGATGTGAAAAACTGTGTCAAGTGGTACACAGTGAAATGTGCAGCAGACACTTAATTGTTTTCTTGCCTTTGACTCCAGAGAGAACAAATTCATTCTCAGTGCCAGACATTTCCTCTGTGACTAGGCCTAACCAGCCAGTGAATGTTTGGTTAAGCAACCAGCTCCGGGGTTAAATTTCTTATTTTGCAATTACAGTTTTTTTCCCCTCATCAGCATAACACATAATGTGTTATTTAAATGAACATAGCTTTGGGACGTTTCTCTTAGCCAAATCCAATATTGTGGATTCTCAAAGTGGAATCATGGGAACCCCAAGGGGTCATTTAGGGAGTCTTGGGGGCATTCCAAGACAGAAAAAAACATGAATAACAGTTTAACTAAATTTATTTACAAATTGCCACAATGCAAATCTAAAGACTATGGTCAATGACTATGCGTTTGAGGCTCCTCTGTGAAAAATAAAATAAAACGCTTGAAAGCTGTCCTACTGTATATGTGACATGAACATATATAGGGTTCATGGCCACACTGTAAAATCCTGAATGTTTATTTAACTCTGAGAGTGTTAAAACTGTCTCTTATAGGTGTTAAATGAACACTCCTGATTTTACTGCAGAAAAATCATTACCTGAATAACACGATTCTAACAGGCTATAATCCTTTTTAGTGTGCCTACCTATCCAGAAAAGTGTAATGAAATGCATCCTCTTTTCAAAGTGTGCAACCGAGGTAACATAAGAAAACAGAATTACGGAGGAATTTGTATTACATAGACCTATTGAAATAAGAATAGACCTCAAACAAAAAGGCTCTCGTCTCAAGTCTGTCCCCCGTGGGAGCGATCTGTGAAAGGATGTTATAACTGGGATGACACGTTGGCTTATGCCAGCTGGAGTTGATCAACTGTGACATTTTGAAACATAAGAAAAGCCATGTTAAAGGAAATGCAGATTATGGAGACCAAATCAATTCCAGTCAAGTGTTGTTTCATTCTGCCGCACCACGATAACACAAACCACGTGTGTTGCTTTTAAGTGGTGAAAATAATCATAAGATTATAGAGTGGTCTCTGGTGCTAATTGTCTGAGAGCTATTTTTCTTTGGCTCCCATTAATTCCTCTTTTGGATAGGCTACCCGAAAATGTTTTAACTAGACTTCACCAACTGTTAGCTTTAAGAGATATTGTTTGATAACTGTAATGAAAGAAACATTACTTCACCATAAGTGGTGAAACAGATATTTCTTCAGACAGTTGTAAAAAAAAAAGGGGGAGGAAAAAAACATATCTGAAATGTTTAGAAGTTAAAAGTGCCTCGAAGGAGCACTTTAGACTTTATTTCTGTTCCTGCAAATCTGTTTGAGATCTGTTTAACAACAGATTTGCAGGGTGAACAGCTTCATAGATCTTGCTATAGTCTATTAGATTTGATACTTACCTCAATGGCCGAGGACCACATAAGGGTTTCATTCCAAAATCCATTCAACATTCACTCAGTGATTGGCCTAAAATCATCAGCCATTTTCCTGGTAGTCTTCAAGATGTGTAAACAAACAAACAAACAAACAAACAAACAAAAATTAAATAAATACATGTTCATACAATGCACATTGTCCAAATAGACAATGTTCTCATTGAGATTTTTCACACATTTCTTATTTATATCATGACATGCTACAAGACTGTATAAATTGCTTACGTCCTTGCTTGCTGTGTCCCTTTGTTTGTCTGTTTCTTTTGCTGTTTATTGTTGTAATTTGTATATATTATATATGTTTTTTTTTTCTTAAGAATTAAAATACAGGCCACTCCCACATCTAATGAAACTTGAACCTTTCTTCTAATTTCTTTTTTTTTATTGATTGATTGAATACTTTATTAGTCAAAAATGTAAACAGCACGGAGGTACAGTAAAACACTTAGGCTAAAAGGATAACACAAAGACTTGTTTCCATGGTGGTCCTATGTGTTCAATTCATCAAGACAGCATAGAATATTAACACATTAATACATGTCATCAACAAATACAAATAGCTATATTTATGGAGGAGAAAAAGGGAAAACGGCAGAAGTGTATGACCCCTCATTTCAAGGGGGATTAATATCTATCTCCACTTGTAGTTTCCTGACAGATTCTTATCATGATCTCTTGCTCTCTACCTTTAATTTCTGAATAAGTTAATCAATGAAAAGAAATTGGGAAAAGAAGCTGAGAGGTACCATAGCTATCACCCACCTTCCCTTCTCTCCCCATAAGCCAGCACGGCCTGTCACTTGTCCTAGGTTGATGGTGACACAGAACAGAGGAGCATGCATATAGGTGATTTCATGAGTGATTGATATTGTTGGGTTTAACACTATGATATTAAACAAATGACCCATTCCAAAGTGTCTGGGACCAAGGGAATGGTGGACCGGCTGCTAGGAGAGACACCGCTAAAGCATGTATTGATTTGTAAATCAGAATTAGGCTATGCAAGTTTTTCCACAGTAATTGGATGCAATCAGACAGAGACCTACTTTGCATGACAACAGATGAGAGCTGGGACTGGGATGTGGGAACACATTTCTGGAATATGTGACTGTAAATATGTCATGAATGATTATCACCACTTAGGTTATGCTTTGAAAACAATGACAATCACATTTGTCATAAAATGTCCTGTTGACAGTTTTTAAAAGCATGCATGTTATTTCTTTCAACTCCACAGAATAAACATCTCTGGATATGGATTCCAGACAACATTTCACACATAACTTGAGTTCCCAAAGCATGAACAACAGACAACAGAACAAGGACTTGTTTCCATGATGTTCTTTGTGAGACATCATCATTATGTGATGGCTTTTGTTGTTGATGTCTTAAATTCACCCTCTGATTGGAATTAAGTTTTTTTTTTCTTCACAGACATGTTTTCCTCAGATGTGAATCCACAGATCAGAAAGAAGTGGCTTAAACCATGAATATGGATCGGTCTGAGGTTATGTATTCTCCATGTGTGTTATGATTTGTTTGGACAGTGTTACCCAGTGTATCCACTCCATTGAAAGTCATACAGCTGTCCATTTGCCTGTAGCCTGGATTCATGACCGGCAATGAATTGTGTGTTGTAGGTTCTGAAGGAGAGAGTTAATGAAGTAAAAATTAATGAAGCACGTGAGCACCGCCATCTCAGGCTGTAAGCTCCTCCATGCCCCATTTATAATGTATGATCTCAATAAAAATCAATCCAATGTACCAGTCCTCACTTAAAGGTAGGACTAGATTTACACATTACAGCCCCCCTCCTCCCCCCCACGGAGCCAATGTGTGCTGCTGGACTCCTTAGAATTTTTAATGTGAAGTTTCACAAGACTGTGCACGTTGTCAGTGACATTACCCTGAATATTAAACAGTGATCCTGATTCCTGATGAATCCTGAAGACAAGACAGAAGGTAGCTAGGCTACTGTAGAAAAGACTGACATGTTAAATGAGACAAATACATGAATATCGAAACATTATTACCACATTCTGGGCTTTTTAGGACATTAGATTTTTCCTTTGGTTACAACAATATATTGTGTAAATGTATGTGTCTATCAGCATTTTAACTTTGTTGAACTTGAAGAGTCCTGAGGACTTGTTGAAAGCTGAGGTAAAACGTGTGGCAAGTTGCCTGTATTAGAGCTCCCCCCTCAGGTGCTGAAGAGAATAGCATACTAAGGTGTCAGCTTGCAAATTATGACAACTAATCACATTTTATAAGAAGCAGCTAAATATTTCCATAAACACACACACACACACACACACACACACACACACACACACACACACACACACACACACACACACACACACACACACACACACACACACACACACACACACACACATATATATATGTATATAGATATATACACACACGTGTGTGTGTGTGTGTGTGTGTGTGTGTGTGTGTGTGTGTGTGTGTGTGTGTGTGTGTGTGTGTGTGTGTGTGTGTGTGTGTGTGTGTGTGTGTGTGTGTGTGTGTGTGTGTGTATATGAAGAGACAATGTGCTGTGTATCATTGTACTATGTATAATTGCTTTGCATCCTTGGTTGCTGTGTCCTGTTTGCCATCATTGATAAGGTTAATATGTTAATTGTTTAATGTTGCAATTTGCTCTTGAGATTAGAACTATTTTCCTTCAGATATTATAAATCAATCAAAAATCTATAAAACAAAATATAATTTATATATTTTCAATTCATGAGGTTCAAGTGGCTTTGGAAGTATAAATTAATAACAGAATTGTCAAGTTCAGCTGCCTGATGTGCCTACCCCTCCACCTCCATGAACAATTCTCTATTTATAATGTCATCTTATCACACTCCCCTTGAAGGCAGCAGCAAGTGCACTTATGCCTTCCTTTGTTAGGGTGAGTTGGCAATTTCCTCAGAGATGGAGCAACTGCAGGCAGCTCTTTTCTTTGATAATGTCCCTGACACCTGGACCAAACTGCTGTTTCCATCACGACACAGGCTGAGGCAGGGCGAAAGAAACATGTCATAAGCCTCCTGGCACCCGGAGTCACTCACTGTGCATTTAACAGCACTCTCACCACTACACTTTATAGAACATATAGGGTCAATGCCAAAGGGATATTATTGACTGGAAAGTTGTCAGCTCAAGAAATCGTGAAAAAGGAAGAGCAGGGTTGTCAATATGTCTGTCCGCTAATCTGTGTGTGTGTGTGTGTGTGTGTGTGTGTGTGTGTGTGTGTGTGTGTGTGTGTGTGTGTGTGTGTGTGTGTGTGTGTGTGTGTGTGTGTGTGTGTGTGTGTGTGTGTGTGTGTGTGTGTGTGTGTGTGTGTGTGTGTGTGTGTGTGTGCGTGCGTGCGTGCGTGTGTGTGTCATACCTGCCAACCTCAGACCATCCGATAACAGGAGATTTTTTCCCGGGGGGGGGGGGGGGGGGGCTCTTTACCACGCTGGGGGTCCCCCCAGGACATTTTTAACAGAGTAGATGTAATTTCCAGTATTCTGGTGCATTTTGGGAGTTTGACACTTTTATCAGGCTTTACTTACATAGGATCCATTAAAAAGTTAAAAGTAGCAATAAAATATTTAATAATATTTTGCTGGGGACCCCCTGGAACCCCCCCCCCAAGGACCCCACTTTGAGAACCAAGGCTTAACGCTTTTTGAAAGACCTGAAAAAAAAAACAAGACTCGTGCAACAAAAATCAGCAAGACACACCATCTCCGGTTTACTTCCCGTATCTGCATAGTCTCGCGTAGCTATCTGCGTGAAGTGGGCGTACGCCTTTTTAGGAGACTGGAAGCAGGTTGGCGTCCGCCCACTTCATGCAGATAGCTATGCGAGACGCGAGACTATGCAGATACGGGAAGTTAACTGGAGATGGTGTGTCTTGCCAAATTATGTTGCGCGAGTCTTGTTTTTTTTTGTCGATCTGCTGTTTTTGCTATTTTAGAATGTTTATGCTGAAAAGTAACAGTTTTTTTTCATGAGCTTGTAGAGCTGCTATTTTTGAAAAATCGTGAAAATGTGTGCAAATCTTTACTGCATCTCCACCGCTGTACTGTAGGCTACTGATACTGAGTACATTGATGAGTATTGGCTTCGGTGCCTTGAGGCTGGACAACCCTGTGCGCCTTGCTTGCAGAGACGGGAATTGAACCTGTGGCCCGGGTTGCCGTGTGGCTTTCGATGCAAAAGACCACAGAGGTGTCTGTCCACCAACTATCCGCTGCCCTACAGCGCCTCCACACATTTACACGTGTTTCTTTCTTAGTGTTTTTAGTGTAGTTTCTCATTGTTAGTGTTCAAGACATGCTAACCCTAACCCTAACCCCCCTAACCCAGCAAACAACGACATACCTGTATTTAAAAACAAAAATAAATTCAACTGTAAAATTACCTTGATATATATTGTGTTTGTTGTTAGTTAAAAGGAGGAAAACCGATGCTGAGCAGGCAGCTGGTTAGGTCACTGTGTTAAGACACTGTCTACACATCACCCAATGTGGGTTGTGGGTTCAAATCCTTTACCCACTGGGTACACAATACAACGCCCATACGCCGTGCATACGCCGTCCATACGCCGTCCGAGTCAGACCTCAGTCAGCAGCTGTTTTGCAAAAAAATACGTTGAAACAAGGTCGACTCACGTCTGACTCGGACGTCGTATGGACGGCGTTTGGGCGTTGTTGTATGTGTGCCATACCTGCCAACCTCAGACCGTCCGATAACAAGAGATTTTTTTCCGGGGGGGGGGGGTATTATTTAATACTTTATTAAGTAATATAAAGGTAATATCAAATACATTGTAAAAAATCACACCCTGTGTGAAGGTAGCGGCGCCTTTGAATACATTATGTCATCGATATGTGTTTATAATGTGTTTATAGCCATGTGTCATGTGAAGCTTGACCAATCACTTTGTTGACGGGTCTGACCAATCAGAGCGTCGACGACAGATAAATAAAGTTAAATTGAGGATCTAACTTTAAATAACTTACCTAGAAGGAGACTTTAGCCAAATAAAAATATATACAAAAAAAAACATGAGGAAATAAAAAATAAACCTTGACATCATAGTGATGTCATGAATAGTCCCCTTGCCTGACAAATCACAACCTTGACGGGCCTGACCAATCAGAACCTTGACGGGCCTGACCAATCAGAACCTTGACGGGCCTGACCAATCAGAACCTTAACGGACTCTTGGATTCTCGATCGTCTCTATCAAACCATTCTGTCATAACGGATGACTGGGTCCCGAACTCAGACTTTCTATACATTCACCCTTCATCTGTTCTTGTATCTTTCTCTTTCTATTCGTCATATTAACTTTAAATAACTTACCTAGACGGAGACTTTAGCCAAATGAATAATAAGATGAAGTCATTGTCATCGTTTATATAGACATCGAATTCTATATTCATGACATCATAGTGATGTCATGAATAGTGACCAATCACAACTTTGGCGCACCTGACCAATCAGAACGTTGACGCACCTGACCAATCAGAACGTTGACGCACCTGACCAATCAGAACGTTGGCGCACCTGACCAATCAGAACGTTGACGCAAAAGCCAGGCATAGAGGGCTAATATCCGCTCTATACCTAAAGGTATAGAGCGGCTAGCGCCGCTAAAAATGAGAGACATGACGCTTTATTAGCAAGACAGTCTTTTATCATATTATTCCTCATTTTTGAATGGTTAGAGAGCCTGCCTGGCAAGCCATTAATCCCAGGTTCGATCCCAGACCTCAACAATGTGTTAAAGTGTCCCTGAACAAGACACCTAAAATAATAGTTCACCCTAAAATTACTTATTTTCTATGAATTACACACTCCATGAAGCCTTGAATTCATGGAGATTTTTTTTGTTTTTGACACATTCCTGAGTACAGACTCAGACATATTGGTTGGATCGGCGGTGCCACGTAGGTGTGAGGGTAGCGTAATGGCCAGAACCTGAGTCTAGTAGAACATAATCACGATTTTAGCACTATTTAGCACCATTTTTGATCTACAGCCTGTAGATCATGTGTTTACCTGTAGACTACAGGTAAACACATTTGAACATGAAGTTGATGATCAAAGTGACAGCTTCTGTAACGTGTGTGTGTGTGTGTGTGTGTGTGTGTGTGTGTGTGTGTGTGTGTGTGTGTGTGTGTGTGTGTGTGTGTGTGTGTGTGTGTGTGTGTGTGTGTGTGTGTGTGTGTGTGTGTGTGTGTGTGTGTGTGTGTGTGTGTGTGTGTGTGTGTGCGTGCGTGCGTGCGTGCGTGCGTGCGTGCGTGCGTGCGTGCGTGTGTAGAGTCAAAATGAGTCATTTAATTATTGTTGCATTCAAATATAACATTGTGGTGTTGTAACATACTGTTATGTCTTTCATTAAGAGTTAAATGGTATAATTTTTATTTTGAAACCCTGTCGGTTTCTACATGCGATAAAATGAAACCATTATTTATAAGCAGCGAGCTCTAAAAGGTGTTTATTGCAGAGCCCTGACAGATTGGTTCTATGATATAATTAATCAGTTGATTTTGATCCACAGATGCCATTGTGCAGTGCCCTGCCCTGTGACTTTCATTCATTCAGCTTCTCTTCTAGCTCTTTTACAATCTCTTTAGACCTACATGACACTCAAGAAAATTAACACCCTCCTCTCTACCCTGCAGTCATAATGAAAATATCAGTCAATCAAAAACTACCATAGAATTAGCTACAGTGTGAAATCTTATTACCTATTCTCCAAATCACCTCTAAAGTAGGCGACCACAGTGCTATGATATTGTCAAATCTATTAGGCTATAAACCTGTTGTCTGTGTCTACTGGTTTAAAATAGAATAATATCTTACCACAATGATGCATTTGGGAACCCCAGGCCTAGAACTTAATGTAGCTACACTTAGTTGCCTCCCAAAATACTGATTTGTAAAAAAAAAAAAAAGTGACTGCATCGTAGTTATTTTCAGCAAGCGACACTTGCACCTATTGTATAAATAAATTATAGGCTTAATCGCTGGTTTGTGGAGCTATGAGAGGAGAACGTGCAAGGTCTAGGGCCCATCTGTGGCCTGTCTACAGGTCCAGTGATGTATGGCTGTGGGCTGGGTGGGCACAGTCAGGGTTCTGTGTAGCTGCTCAGTGTGGCATAGAACTCAGGGCACTTCAACCCCCAGTCCCTCCTTACAGGTACCCCACAGCCCACCACCGCGCGCTACTCATTTACTGCTACACTGGTTTTCATAATTAGCGCCGCAAGGCCTCATTAAATCTGCTCTAATGAATAAATATTGTATTTCATAGCCTGATTACCAGATCAGCTCAATGCTTGAGCGTCGTAAACAATTATTTCCCTAAATATTCATCACCCCAAAGTGGATGATCATTGGTATTTAATACAGTACCAGTATTTTGAAGTGTATCTTTATTATGCTAATAATAGTTTTTGAAATGCTCCTTTCTCAGAGAGAAAAGAGGAAAGAACATCCATGTCAAAATGGATGTTGCATGTTGCAACTATGTGGCCAGGAAACAGAGGACCTAAACATACAGTACAGTATTACCAGCTATACCATGATATGGAAAGCTGCTTGGAAACACTGACTCATGCAAGCATTCTAATGAGTCATTAGATGCTTGTACAGCTCACAGTTAACTCTTTTTAAACTGCAGTGTTTCCATGTAGGTATTAAAAACCATTATCTAAATATAGGCTACATTGGACTTTGCCATATTGGACTATATCTGAAGTGGTGATAAATCAACATTTTTGAAATTTGCTCAGTAATTTTGCATGTTGTCAGTGTGTTTGGAGTAAAAAAAATCACTTATGGAAAATACATGTTTGTGACTTGAGTACACCAGTCGAGATTAAAAAACAATGTTAAAAGTTTTTGAATGGCATTGCTGTTGACCCAGTAAGAAAGACTTAACTTCATGAATGTACCTAAAGATGCACTATCACACACTAAGAGTAGTACATTCAGATTGTTTTAATTCTGTATGAACTAAATTAGGCATGTGTGGACAGTGACTTTAGTGTGAAGAACACAAGCTGCAATCAGTGCAGGGCAAATTAAATACATTTAAAGACCACAAAGTAGAACACTTGAGCATAGAAACGTTGGTCGTAACTCTATTGCCACTTAAGCAGTACCTAATACCAATCCCACTTACAGTGTGAAGCATCACTAGAAAATGAGAGAAAAGACAGAAGCAGAGCGAGAATGTTCTTTAATAGGATAAGATGATTTACAGGTATGAGATTCCCATTAGAGTGTGCTAATTGTTTCCACACCATTAGTGACAGTTATCTAATGAAGGATATTTAACCAGGCTCTGTAGTATATCACACACTCTGGCTGTAGGTTTAGATGTGGAGGGCAATGAGCCCCAGATTCTCTATGTCCTTTCCACCTGCACCATCTCAGTGGCATTAAGCCACAATGGTAAAACAGTGTGTGACATTGAAAAGTAGTTTTAATAAAATACTATATACGCCCAACAAAGGAATGAACAAAAGTTTTGAAATTGAATAATCATCAACATAAGAACACCATTGATCAGTCTTGAAAATCAAAGTAGGGTGGAAAGGAATTAACATGGCATTATAAAAGGGTTCCCTTGTAAACCAGTTCTTATTCCATTGGGCTGTATGAACTACAGTATATACATTTAAAACAATGTAAAATATAAACATGTACAGTAACTGATGATCTCTTCAATCAGCACTTTAAACAAAACCAGAAATCATAATAATGCAAGTAGTGCATTTGTAATTACAAATGCATAAGTGACAGACATCAATTCATTCGATTTCATTGAGCCACAGTAATGAAATAGTGCTTTGACCAAGTTTGCACTAAAGGTATTTATACTGAGACGTGGAGTGCTGCTGACATTAGCTGCTCTGCCAGAGAGTTGTTGATATTGCAGCCAGTCATTAACAGAACCCGTGTGCTCAAAATTAAAGTAAGAGCAGGTATTGTGCACATACAGTACACAGCCAAGTCCAGGAGCAATGATGGCAGCAGAATCTTCACTCACTGCTCTGCTCCAGTTCTTTCTTCAGGCTGCAGAGAGAAGTGCCCAATGTTACAATAACAAAGTAGACATGCTAAAATAATATGTTGTGAATGTATAGGTTAAAAACAATACACTGTTACCGGTATATGAATTGAGAAAAAAACGACATGCCCACAACCCGCCACGACACACTGCAAGCTTGTAGATCTGCTATTTTCGCACAACCCTATTGCGGTCACCCTATTCGGGGGGCAGATAGCAGATCTATAAGCTTGCAATGCAGTGTGAGCTTGAAAATCTGCCATTTTATGCGAATATATTTAGTGTAGAAGGAAAGGAGGGGGCCTAGTATAGACCCCTGGGGAACCCCAGTAAAGCCCCCAAGGCTTTGAATGCTTCAAGTTTACCTTTTCAAGTAGGCATGGACATTGTCATAGCCGTGATATTTAGCCAGGTAGACCAGCACTCCTGTGGCACAGCGCCCCTCTCTTGCTCTGCAGAAGCTGCAGTTGCAGATCCCTCTGCATGCCGGGCATAGCCACTCCTACAAGAGACAAAATAAATTAGAATGATGGGAATCATCCAGACCCCTCCCGTTGGGACTGCGTATCTATGGTCATTAAAAAGTACTCACCGGATCAAGCAGAGCATCGCGAACCTCCTCTCCGTATCGATTACGGAGACATGGGCCACAGAACTGACCCCTGACCCCCACGCACTCTTCATTACGGCAGTTGGTCTTGGTATCGATCGTCTTCTGGCGACACTGGTGGCAAGTTGTTCCCTGAGAAGGAGGAGCTCTCATTTAGTTCAGGGTGATGCAACAATTTAAAAATGTAAAAATGTAATCAAAGTGTCCAACTTGAACACTTTTGACATCAAGATAAAAGGAACTTACAGTAGAGGTGCTGTAGACCTTTGTCCTCACATTGTCGCAGATTCTGTCCAGCTCAGCCTGGGTGACGTCCTCCACTGGACGCACCACATGTGGGATGGTTAAGTGTTGAGAACGGCGACGGGGCTGTGCCTGGCAGGAAAGGAATGATTTAGCATTTGATTCCTCGAGTAACTCAAATACAAAAAGAAAACTCAATCACAGCTACTGTTACTGTATCAAAGTGCCTTCTCTTTCTCTGCATTCGCACATTAGGTAGCCAGTACCAAAATTAAATGTCTATATTATTATAATTTTTAAAACCTACCGGTTCATCCACCTCCTCATAGTAGCGGCTCTTGCGCACCAGGTTGAACTTATCTTCGGGGTCCTCCTCCGAAGGAGGGCTGGGGGGGCCGTCGACTTGCGAGCGGGATCGCGTGTGGGGTCGGTAGGAAGGTTCCACGGACTTCCTCCTCCATGCTCTCGGGGTTCCCATGGATCTCGGAGTTCCCATGGATTTTTGTTTTGAGAAGAGGCTGGGTAGTGGTACTTTGTTCAGCTCTGCCATCAGCTTTGCTAGCTTAAAACGCAAGGGGGACACAAATGATTTGTCAACATCGATGAGGTTATAGATTCCATCACTTAACAGGCTGCAATGATTGAAAAGCAAAATCCATAGAAGTGTAAGGAATCATACCATCGCTTTGTTCTCCTTGATATTCGATGCCCTCTTATCCATGAAGTTCTCTGCAGCCTCAGAGATCAAGGACTCTTTGGGCTGAGGTCTCTTCTGCCCCGCCTTCCTAGTGGGGAACGTCATGGCCACCTTCAGACCGCCGGACCTGCGCCCCCGTCTCTTAGGTCCAATGGCTGAGTCTACTTTCTGAAATTAGATTTTTCTTTAATTCACTTTTTTTTTTACAACCGGTGAAAATACTTTTAAATAGGTGTTCAGAAATATTCTAGAATGTCATGACCATTTGTAAGAAACTCACCATGGCTCTCATCTGACTGTTGATGCCATCATTGTCCTCAAACCCACTGCTAGTATCCTCCTCTGATGTAGGCTCAAACACCTTCGGCCTTTGTACCAACCCCTTTCTTTGTCTCAACTTCAAGCCAATGTTCTGAATATAAAAACAAAAACAGAACATGGCATGAAGACAAGACAGATACAGAAAATAAAGTTTACATCAGTGGACAGGTATTTATATGATTAGGTATACATTTGGCAGTGCATAGTTACCGTGCTTGCAAAGCCCCCATCGGAGCCAAAACTGTCACAACTGTCATCAGAGGAAGAAGAGGTCTCCATAGGGACCAAAGGATTATTGCGGAAGCTCCTCAAATTCATCCTAGTGATATTGACTGATGGGGACATCATTGTCTAGGGATAGGGAACACAAACACATTTTGATCAAAGTTATAACACCAACACTTGATTGATTACTTTATTAACAGTTTGCAAAGACAAGCACAGAGAAGTACAGTTCAATAGACCCGACCCCTTAACAGACGACGTCACACTGATAAGAACCAGTATGCGCGCGCAGGCCAGCACCAAATGAAACCCATTCTGTCATGTCTCACTAGGACGCGCCTCACTAGCCAACACACAAGAGGAAATTGAATGTACTGAAACCACCGCACCCCGAAACAATGTTGGGAATTGATTGCATGAAACAATGAATCACCTGTGCGTCCAGTCTCAATGTTGGTAAACAAATAATTGGTCTAGACAAGGTCTGTTAAGAAGATTTTAAACCCAAGAAAGCACTATGGCTTGTTTCCATTGGGGTCCTTTGGCTTTGTACTCAATTCATCGAAACATTTAATGACAGACAAATATACACTACTATGCAAAAACATTATTTTAGTTAGTTAGTAACATATAACATCTAATGTTAGTTAGCTGTAAGACTATTTAAGACAAAAACGGATGTTTAATATCCCTAAATTGTAGCATGCAACACGAGTCACGATCTTAAAGTATTTAGCTGTACATTTGGTAACGTAATTAGAGTACATTCACAACATAAGGCTACTTCAGGTAATATTTTGCGTCAGGTAATATTTTAAATTTAGCCAGACAGACAACAGCCTGCACTGATTTTCAAACTTGCTTCGTTTGGAAGAACCAAAACAATTACTTTTCACTAACCTCTCAAAGAGTTTTTTTTTTCTTATTAGGCGGATCGAAAAATATGGATATAGATTATTGTTTTGCAACTGTTCTTACCTTAGATCGCGTGGCGGGCATTTTCCCAACAACTTGTCAGACACAGGGTAAAGTTCCTTCTGCTCTGCAGCACAGTGAAGTGAATCAATGAATGCTGCTGACTGCAGCTCTAGTAACTTGGAGCGAAAACGCATTTCATTTCCCGCGCCACGATGTTGTCCTGGAAGCTGTATAGATTTCTTTTCGGGAGGTGAACTAAAAAATAAATGTTCCACGAACATTGACCGACTAAAATCACAATTTAAACTGTGCGAAACACTTCTTACAGTATTGCCTGTCATTAAACTAAACAAACGAATCGTTTCGTAATCTAACCACTGAATATAAATCGCAGTACCTTTCATGTCCTTTGCCGTGGCGCGACTTTTTTTACTTGAACATTTACATACAGCGCGCGTAAATTCTCTGGCATTCAATGTAGGTCAGATCTGGCCTTTCTCTTTACAGTCTAGTGTAGGCAATGCAAGTATAAAGACTGCCTATAACTATAGGTAAAAGTACTTTGGATGACTGCTAACAGAAAACTGTCATATCACTGCTTAATTTGAACAAACTGGACGCATTTTCACTTTTTTCAAATATAAACATTTTGTAATTGTGTGCAAGAAATAATATATAATATCACAGCCATTGAAATATACAAATGCTCCACACATTCACCAAAAAGAAGAAACTTTTCACTTTCCCCCCTAAAATTCATCAGTTATTATACATAATTCATAATTGTGTAAATCTCAAAGCACTCCTGTTGTCTCTGTGCAAATAGTCATATAAACCACTAAAAACAGCATGCACATAATGATCACCAGCATACAAAAGGCAGTGTGTTGACCTGCTGTTCACATATAGCCCATATTATTAGCTTCGACCACCACCGCGCCCACCTCTTCTCCATCGACCTCTAACTTGTTTATTGTCTTGGCGTGGTAATTTTTTCTGCCGCTCCACTTTGATCCACCCCCCATCGTTGACTTTGGCATCCTGCTTTTCTGTGTCAGGGTTTTCTGCCACAGACAATATGCCTGGTATCAGCCTCGGTGCGTGGTTATGTGATGTGACACTGTAACTACTGGACCTTGGCCTCCCTGGCTGCTGTGGGGTTCTGCTGTTTTTATTCTGAGTGAAGCTATTTCTGTTTTGGGAGCACGCGTGTCTGCTGCCGTCCCCTCCTCGCCCACTGAATGTGTTGCCAAAGTAGTTGTTCCTGCGGTAGTCGTGCACTGCCCCGGCGCTGAGCGGGCGTTCCCTGTCTCTCTCTGAGGCACTCTCGGAGGTGGTGCTGGAGGGGCTGCTCCCCTTGGACCCCAGGTGGAGAGTGGAGAGCTTGGCTGTGAGGCTGGCGGTAGGCGTGGAACTCCTACGTGAGTCAGACCAGGGAGTGTTAGGGCTGCGGCTGGGAGAGCGCCGCGCAACCGCGGCATAGGAGGACGCCTGGTCTCCATACGCCGACAGGAACTGAGGCAGAGTGCAAGCATCTGAGCGGCAGGAGGCGGCAGCAGGAGGCTCCCGAGGTCGCTGGTTGATCAGCTGCCTCAGCCTGAGGTTGTACATCCATCTGGGGTCTACATCTGAAAACAGCACAGACACATTGTGTTAAACTTGTGTTAAACTTCTTATTTCTTTTTCTAATACCATGCATTTCTAGAGAGAATTATGACCTTAAATTATTATCATAATGGAAACTCAAGCTTGCCAGATGGCATAACTAAAACGAGCTACAGTAAGATATCCTTCCAGGCACTCAGAAAGTAAAAAGAGGATGAGGGAAAACAATAACAATATGACAGGGTTTAGTTATAACTTATTGTGCCACACAAAGTTGGAATAAACCTCCAGGATAAAAACTTATGTTCTCTTTTTTTCTTTTCTTTTTTTCTAATCAGCTTACACCTGTTTCTTTACCTGTATGTCTATAATATATCTTTGATTGTATTTGTTTTGCCTTATGTAAAGCACTTTGAATTGCCTTTGGGTATGAAATGTGCTAAACAAATAAACCTGCTTTGCCTTTACAATAACGGCTAAAACATAAACCACTTCATCGTACAACAAAGTAAAAATAGCCAAGCTACAAGCTTATAACTTGTGAGCTTGTAGGTGCTATTCTCTCTATTTATTTATTTTTTTCTAAAATAGCAACGCCTGTGTTAATGTGGTTAAAAACAGCAACATGTGTCTACCACAGAGCTGGTCTTCCTCAGGGACATAATCCTGCCAGGACCCTTGAGCAAGGCACTGGCCTTAGAGCTTGGAGTTAGTCACCTGACAATGCTCTGTGGCTGCCCACTGCTCCTAATACTATAGTTAGGATGGGTTAAATACAATGGAACCATTTCCCACAAGGGGATCAAAGTACAACTTAGTTGGTAAAGCCTCGCTATATAAGGTGACAAAAGGCAAATGTGTCACAAGCTACTGACAAAAACCCAGTTCTAATGTGGAAGCAAGACTCCAGTATGGATTTAATAAGTTAATTACCAGAGTTTGACCTGCTCCGAGGGTTCCTCTCAATGTTGGCCTGTGCTGTTCCTATAAGCAGCTCCACAGTCTTGATTTCATCTTGTCCTCCTGTAGGAGTCCATTTCAACGTATGGCTGTGTCTGGTAGACCTAGGTGACCGTACATCATTCTGTGGGATCATACCAAAGAGCAAACGCAGACGTTTCCTTGCTATATTATGTTTTGCATCAGACTTATTATTCACGTTAGTTTGAAGGCGCAAGGCTGGTTTTACATACAGATAATACAGAACACTCTCCGTAGAAGTGACTTATCTTTAGATTTGATCCTGTATTTATTGTTATTACTAACCTCATAATTGACACTGCAGTCCACATTCTGGTGGTTCTGTATTCCAACAACCCATTTGTCCATCACAAATGGTGACTGAAATGCAATAGCACTGGTTCAAAATCTGACCCCACACATATCAATGCTTTTGATGCAAATTTAACCACCAGCAAAATTACGTTAAGAAATTATGGTTTGAAATGTACAATGAGTGACAAAGTCGCTGTCGTGCAGAAACCTTGTATCTCCATATTTCAACTTTGTATGTTTTTTCGTAAATACCATACTTCGTCCTACAAGATTGCCGCACGAAAGTTGCAAAAATAGGTGATCTACAAGCTCGCAACACGTCTCAATGCAGCATGTTGTGAGCTTGTAAATCAGCTATTTTCGTTATTTTTGAAAGAGTTTTAAAGTGAAAGTGGTTAAGTCTGTCAGTTGATTTTTATAAATATTAAACAAATGAAAAGTAGTAGAGCTTGTGACTATAATAACTTAATTGTATCCATTAGCACAGTGGTTCTCGGCCCCAGGGGTCCTTGAGGGGGTTCCAGGGGGTCCCCAGCTAAATGTATTAATATAGCATCAAAATCAGTGAAACCACTGTAACCCGTATACATAGGCTATTTGAAAATAGCAGATCTACAAGCTCACATAGGTCTGCTATTTTCACAAAAATCTTGAAAAATGTGGGCTATATAAACATTTAACAACAAAAGTCATGTTTGGGGGTCCCTGGCACAAAATATATTCAGATGGAGGTCCGCTGCCAAATACATATACATTTGGGGATGAAACTTGACATGAAAAAGTTTGAGAACCACTGCCTTAGAACACAGTAATGTTTTTCCATTTCCTGAAAAGTAACGGTTTTGGACATGCAAGGTTTCTGCCCAACAGCGATGATATAATGCTAGGATGCCATTCATCTTGGTCAGGATTGCACCTTAGTCATCCTCTGATTATCCACATCCTGCCGGTTGGCATAAAAGGTGACATCTTTGATGTAGGTCACAGCAACTTCATCTCCATCAAGTTCCATGTACATTTTCCATTTGCAGTCCTTCAAAAGAAAGGTGGGAAAAATTGTAGGTCTTCTAGTAGTACATTCAGCACCAGCCTCTAATAACTCTATTGTATGAAACAATATATAATTTCACTGCTCTTTGCAAAGAACTTGACGCTTGTACCTAAACCAACAGCACAACCTAGAGGTTGTTTGTTGGTAATGGCAAATTATCAGCAGCATCAGGTGCAAAAGAAAATTACAGAAATATTATTAAATATGAGAGGTAATTGACAATTATTATAAAGGTTATAGTACACAGCACTCAGAGATGTGAAATGTATTGCTTAAACCCATTTATAAATGTGCATTCATATAGATATTTTATAGTAGATTTACTTTATTCCCACGATAAACAAATTCCGTATTTCCATGAGTTTCTGCATGTGACACACATCAAATCCTCACTAGGAGGCACAAATCGGAACAAACCCCTACCCTACGTCTCCCGCATATTGCATGCTGACGAAGCAGTAATGATTTTGCCAATCCCCCAAAGCCCAGCCACGAAAGCCACAGGTCACAGCTTAACCACACAGGGTTCACTATGTGGGGCCAATCTATTGTCTCGGGATCACAGAGGAAGACATCAGAGGAGTGTCTCTAACACACTCGTCGGAGGAGTCCCAGCCCTCTCCTGCACCGTCCCCCCAGGGGCTGGAAATGGCTCAAAGGGGGGAGCGTCAACAAGACCCTGGCTCAGGAACACAGTTGCCCTGCGTTGGCCCAGTGTCGGTCCTGGCCGGCCGCACCGGGGCTCCCGGGTCCACGCTCGTCTAATCACTCCAGCAGAAACAATGTCGGGTAATGATGCCCAGGGCCCCGAGTGCGTCTAATGACAACTCATACATAATTCAGCACCTTTCACTTGGCTGCGCGGTGATATCCTCATTAGTAGGGGACCCTCAGTGGCTGTCAGATGGTGGCCGCACAATCGCAGGCCCTTATTTTGTCTTTGAGAAGTGCAGCTGCTTGCATGACATCGCCAGCAAAGAGGGGCGAAGGAGGGAAAAAAATGCAGTGCGGGTTTGTTTTATTTAGTGCAAAAAAACCTTCCAGTTTGTAAAAACAAGGCTGACACGAAACCTGACACCAGGCAGGGGAAAATAATTAGCTCTCATTTTCTCAGCCTCCTGTTTCCTTCTCCCTGCTGTGTTTTCTACCCACTAAACCACCACATGTCAGAAGAAATGGGAGGCAATTAGCAGGCTCGTTTCAGCCCTGCCGAACACATTGAAAGAGGACTATTTATGATGGGACAATGAACAGCTGAAAGATTAAATAACATTTGCCTTTTAAAAAGAAATGACTTCTGGCTAAATGGGCTATTTTTGATTAAATTCAAACAGCAAGTGGAGGGCCAGCCTTTCTCCACAGTTTGAACCCCTAACAAAGGGCTGTGAGCAGGGCGATATGGATGTGGTGCACTGCTGAAGATGAAACATTTATTCATCCTGTAGTTGTTTTTTTCACGTACATGTCTAGTTGAGAAAAGCTCAGTAGAAGAGCAGTCAACAGTATGATGGTGGTGATGATGATGATGATGATGATAATGGGAAACATCACAGACAACAACTTGACAACAGGCGGTTCCCACATCATTCTGGACATCCATTTGAAATAAATGACTGTAATAAATGTGAATATAAACTAACTGGTAAAACAACAACAAATAACAAAAACAGGGAATATTATTTTTGTATTCCCTTGAACAAATCTGGTGTTCTCAAAATAACATCCACAATGCAGAATGGCTTTATGTGCCGTTCCGTTACAAACTCACTGCGTTTCCTTTTCCTGCCTTCCAGTGGTACCCAAACACCAGCTCCAGATTGACAGTCTTTCTCTCCTCTTCCTCCTCTTCCAACTCATCCTGGGAAGAAAACGTGTCAAGGCTGAGCACTGAACAGAAAGGCAGCATCCATTCATACTAGACATAACAGAGTAACTTTACTCTACCTTCAACAGTGGTGGAAAGTGGTAGAGCCCCAGGTAGTCACAGGTTAGCTTCTCGATTTCACCCTAGCAAACAGGAAATTAAAAATTACATTTGATTTCTGAAGTGAATTTGCACAAATCCTAATGTTGTAAATTTGGAATAATAGAGTTTCAATCTTTCTCAGCTTTTGTAGACTATTATGTTTGTGCATAACTGTGGTTGGGGTTTAACTATGCTCTACATACCTTCAGGTGCATGATGTGACCTTTGGACCTGACACCCATGTCCCGCATGTCTGTTTCTGTAAGCAACAGCAACCTCTTGCCTGTTATGTGGTTTTCCTTAAACAGGTCTGCATACAGCTGCATGCCACATGCACCCTCCCCTGAGAAGTATGAGGAAACAAAACAGTAGCACATTATGTAGGAGGTGACAGCCTTAAGAGTTATATCTCACATGATCTGAAGACAGAGGGAAGAAAAACAAACCTCCTCCAAATATCTGCTGCATCCAGAAATGCTGCAGGCATGAAGATAGGAACATATTATTTGTCATTAGGGATGGTACGCAATAATATGAGACCTACTGTAGTGCTACAGAGGTGTACAGTATAATATAGTGCCCAATCCAAAATAAATATCCATCAAGTATAATATAGTGCCCAATACAAAAGAAAATACATCAATACTCACCACATGTTCCTCAGTCCAGGCGTAGATGTCAAGGTTGGGCAGCAGCTAAATAAGAAACAAGATAAACAGAAGTAGTACCAGGAATATGGTGGGAATGCTCTTCGGCCTGACATTCTTAAAACAAAAAAACACAGGATTTAATTACACTCTTTTATAATGTAAAATTGTAATGTTTTCCCTGATTTTGAAGCAATTACACTTCCAGTTATTTTGTTTTTCGATTAACATGACTGGCTTCTAATAGTCTCCATCATACGTCTAATGTCCATGTGACTGATCCTGCCTCATATTTTTGAACGATAAATCATTTATCGCTCGTTAAATGTAATCAGGCATAAAGTTTCCCTGAATCTGGCGTATAATGACAGAAAGACTGCAACACAGAATTGGAGGAAAGATGACTAAATGAATGACTAATCTCCGGCATTCACTTTCTGCTTCCCACGGCATCTGATAACGACTCTGATTGTGAACTGAATGCCAGTCTCAACAGATCGGATTTCAGAGTCATTGCCACACACTTCTGTGCAGCCACCCGCCTTCTAAACTCCCTCAATCCCGGCTGTATTTTACGCCTACTCCAGTGCTGTGGTTCGGAAGTAAACAGATTGAAAAGGCACTCCCCCTCTGCCAGAGTTCTATTACAGATGTTGCCTAATTGGAGTTACATAACATCAGATTTTGAACAGCCAGATTGTATTTCACAAATGAGTTGCCTTCCTCCTTTTATTGAAGTCCAAAGCACACTGTTGACAAAGAGAGAAAGATTTGAATAGAGACAGAAGAGGATGGGGTGGAAATCAGTAGCAATTGCAAAGCAATTGGAATTCTTAGACTGGGTTCAGTTTAGTTCACACAATCCTGCCCCCAAGTGGACTAAGTAGATAATCAAGAAACCCTAACATTCACTACTGGTGGGTATGATAAAAAACAACAACAACAAGATTGCTAGAAAGGAGGGCATTGAATTTAAAATGGTTTATTGGAAAACAAAACAAATGGGAATAGTGATGCAGCAGTACAAGTCAGATCAATAATCTGTCAGTGAGTGAGGAAAGTGAGGAGGCTTGAGGAGATGGTCAACATGTTTGAAAATGTGATGTTTCAAGATCATTTTAAGTGGTTATATTTTCACACAAGGTGGTGTAAATATTATTGAAAGTCTGTGTTAATTTGTACAATCTAGCTAGCGTTGACAACACAGGAATATTAACTCCCGACAGGAGGCTAACAAGCAACATCACAGGGGTATTGTATGCTTGTGACACTGATTGAGAAACTAGCATACAATCTGATGGGCTATATTCAGAGAAGAGAATCCTGCACGCGTAGCACAATGTACACAACCACTTGGTCCAAAGATCTCAAAGCTGCAGGTTCTATGTCTGTATTAATGACAACACAGAATTGTATTGTTTCGATTTCAACTAGGTTTCACCCATTTTCAACCAATCTTCATATACATGGTCCTCACTAATGCTCATGATAAAATGGTATCGTTTTTTTCTACTCGGTCTGTACTAGGGCTGTGGACACTTCAGAAACTCGCCTACCAATGACATCATCATTAGGCAGTCCTTTTTCAAACAAGATTTCAAATTTATTTAGATTTTTATTAACGCGAGAACAAAGGCTTCCATTATAGCACGCTAACTTTCCAGGAATAGAAAGCCTGCAGTTTCTATTAGCTTGGATTCCCCATTGATGATGATGTCACTGGTAGGCAGGTTTCACTTTCTGAACTGTCCACAGCCCTCCTCTGAGACACAGACAGGGTAGACAAAAATGGTACCATATTATAATGAGCATTATTGAGGACCAATTATATGAAGATAAGTAAAAAATGGGTGAAGTCGTCCTTTAACACTATATCTTATACAGAAAGTACAGTATGGCATTTGTTATTTCAATAGTATAAATGTGTGCCTGTGTAAGAAGTCAACTTACTGCTGTATTATGAATCTTTATGCGGTGAAACTTTAACAACCTCAAGCAGATTATTTACTGGGATCTATGTCATTCCCATGTGTGAGGGGTTATAACTGCAGGTCTTAGTATGACGTCAATGTTAATCTGTGCACTGACAACAAAGACGAGAAATCTAAAGTTGGCATCAGGAAAGTTTCTCTCACTCCTGCTGATATGAACCTGGATACACAGTGTTCTTTCTCATCATGGTCAGAGACTCCATCTCAACAACTGCGCTCCACCACATCCAGAACAAATTGGCCAATCTTAATGTCAGCAAAATGTCACTTCATCATAAAAGCTTCGCCTCCTCTATGCGGTGGCCTCACATGGCTCTTTCTTCACAGCATGGCACTATACATCAGTACATTATGCATAAATGACATCCATGTAGGTGTGAGCCAGTTTCAAATACACACTAACAGAGACTACATTTCGGTGCTACACTGAGCATTCGCTTTAGTATGAATAGATATTGTGAACTAAAATGAAAATAAGAAAAGGAATATTTAGTGTTTTATTATAAAAAGTTCAAAGGGAAAACAATGCTCATTAACACCTAAGTGACAAAATTACCTCACAAGCACTCAGTGACTAGTGTGGATCCTACTATATATATTAACACCGATAAAATGAAATTGTATGCATTATTGGGAGGGTTTGCTACAAGAAGACAACAGTGAATGACAGGCGCAACAGAACCGGCTGTGCCGAGATGAACCCCCACAGAGGTTTAATCGCTGTCCTCAGACCAGCTGAAGTGTCCCATCCCCAAGGCCATGTTGATTTTGTGTCCTTCTCTGACACATCTGGACTTGGACGAGTTCTGCTTTGCCTGCATGTTGACCTGCATGCCAGAGTGCAGGACAGGTCCCCCAGTGTCCAAGGAAAACATGTCTCCAAAACCCTTCATCATGGCCTGCAGACTTGTCCTGTCCGCCTCCCCATTACTAGAGGTTGTGATTTGACACGACATCTCCGACCTGTTTGACTCCTCCGTCTTAGACTCATAGAACGACTCAGAACTTATCTTTCTTGCCACAGGTAAGAGCAGCTGAGAGACATACAGACAGGGAGGTAGAGAGGGGACAGAGGGGTAAGACAAGGTCGACAGAGAAGAGAGAAAAAGGGAGCATAGTTTTAGGCCACACAAACCAAGTGAAAATGAAGGACAGACAATTGTTTTCTCCCGCCACCAGATGTGAATTTCATAGACAAGAACGTAAAACATTGAATTGAAGTCACAGAGAGGTAAAATGACAGGGGTCAGGGGTGAAAAAAGGAGAAGGGAAAATGTCTTTTAAAATGCCCTTCCCTATTTTAATGTTGCAGACTATGGCAAAACAAACTGTAGAATTGACATGCTGTAGTGTTGAGTGACCTGACATGCAGAAACACAAGGCTTCAAGGTAACCGAATGCATAGGAACACTGCAGCTACACAACTAAAAAAACAGAAGAAAATGTAGTGTTGTATGTGGCATTAACAAAAGTAACTAAATGCATGCGAACGCTGCAGCTACACAACTGAAAAAAACGAAGAAAACGTAGTGTCTTATGTGCCGTTAATAAAATAATCATGTAACAAATGTTGCCAGCAAAACCTGCAGTATATTGCAGGCACTCAAGTATACTGTGGAGAAACAGACAGTAGCAATACAGGAAACTAATCCCACCAAAATTGCTGCATTCACTCTATGCATTCTGACAGATGATGACCATGTGCTGTGCTGCAAGCTGACTTGCTATACAATCATGCACTCCACAAGTGAATCGACACACCATTATCAACAATATCTACTCAGCCCAAAAGCCTTGAACTGAACTTCTCATTTCTTTCCTGTCCTTTCCCATTCCACTCTTTTTACTTCCAATTCATTGCGTTCCCATTTCCACTCTCATTCCAAAAGGAGGCAAATCTGAAAGCGAGTGAATCTGATGCTTCCCGCTCTGACAGTGAGGAAAAAACACGTCAAACGGTGACATGCGCTAACAAATAATGGTGCTCGACTGAGGTGAGACAGTGACTTACAATGTGGATACGGGTCGACCAAGGTATGACGAGTGACTCACCGGGGTATCGGATCGTTCAATGAGGGACTCACCGGAGTATTGTATTGGACTGTTCTATGAGGGACTCACCGGTGTACTGGACTGTTCTATGAGGAGCTCAACGGGGTATTGGACTGTTCTATGAGGGGCTCATCTAGGTATTGGACTGTTCTATGAGGGACTCACCGGTGTATTGGACTGTTCAATGAGCTTGCGCTCCCACATCTTCAGACGGCGTTCTCTCTGCTTCAGTTCCTCCTCTTTGGTGCTCAGGTCTCTCTCCAGCTTCTTCAGCCTGTCCAGCGTAGCTTCAATCTCACACCTAAAACACAGTGTCACAAAAACATGTTGCAAAGTTGTTGGCAAATGGTCAATGAATGTTCCACTAAATATCTGCCCATCACAATTTCATGTGGTATAAGAAGATTGAGGAAGACAATGGACAGTAGTAGGATAAGTTTTATTTTGGGATGCCATATTGGGATCTTTGAATTGCCCAGCAGGTGGGGCTGTATAGTGTACCACTGAAACCCACCCTGAGTTACACTCCAACAACTTTCATACCTCACACACTATTTATAAACAGTGGTGTAAAGTAACTAAGTACATCTACTCAAGTACTGTACTTAAGTAAAATGTTGAGGTATCTGTACTTTACTTGAGTATGTCCATTGTAAAAACACTATTTTATACATAATAAAATAAAAACATTTGTAATATAGGCCTTGAACTTGTAACAAAGTATCTTTTACATTGTGGTATTGCTACTTTTACTTTAAAATAATCTGAGTACTTCTTCCACCACTATTTATAAACACCCAGTGGGACCCAGGCAGGAAGGCCCACCCTTACTCCTCCTGATCCTCTGGTTGCTCCACTCCTCCCCACCCTGTCTAAAAGAATTTCCACTAGTACTCCACTTCCCTTATAATTGATTCGCTTGCTCTCCACATTTCTGACGGACCCTCTTGGTATTTCTCATCTGCCCTACACTACTTTAATACACTATTGGTTTGATATTTACGGCATTTCAGATTCTTGATCTCCAGGCATTTCAAATATATATGGCTTAATATAGATTATAGACCATCAGCAAGTCTCAGAGGAGTCTCAAATGATTCAACATTTTAACTAAGGAAAACAATTTCTAGATTAAAATGTCCAACTATATAATGTATGACATGAATACAATAGTAAATGCATTCAAACCATATTTAATACCATAAAAGGACAATAAAGGCTAGGCATTTTAAAATATCTCACTAACTAGTTCAATATACAGTAAATGCATACCCTCAATTCAACAGTCAGTCAAAACAGCTGCATTAGATGCAATTGTCAAATCGTCTGGCCCGGTGGCAGACAATTGCACTGTGCCTATGTGCACACATGGCTTGTGACAGAGCAGCCTCTGACAGACTCATTTTCTAAAGTTCAGCAGTACATTAATTGTATGTTATGCTGCATTGTATGATTGTAACTTGAAGATTCTCAGTCCCACAGAAAAGTGCACATTCTGCTGTGACTGGAATCCTAACATGTATAGCTTGGCACAGAATAGAGCGGTAACTGTGTAGTGGGGTGTGGTGCCTGAAGAGCTGATTAAAATGGGGAGCATTTTGGGTGGATTGTTACTACACTGGGGTTGGTTGATTCGATAGCCAGGGGTGGAGTCTGTAGACTACATAAAAGGAACAGCTCGGTCGAGCGTGGGCTGCCATTAGCCTGGTTCCAGACAAATCTGCCACTGCAAAAATAAAATTGCCCTTACAGATCAGGTCTGGCCCCTCTCAGAAGAGATTTTATTTCTCTCCCTCCGAAGTTGTGAGGGACGAATCAGAGCCCAGTATGCAAAAATACGGGGTGGGTTTATCACCAGAGGCATTTTTTTTATTTGACCCTCTGCCCTCAGATTAACATGGCATGTTGTTACTGTCGGGCAGAAACCTTACATTTCCATATTTATTTTTCTTGTTTGTTTGTTTGTTTGTTTTTTGGTGAATTAATGCCACACTTCGTCGTACAAGAGTGTCGTGGAAATGTAGCAGAAATAGTCGATCTACAAGCTCACAATGTGTCGCATCTATGTTTCACTAATTTAGAAACATTTTGATAGTGAAAGTGTGTCTATGGGGTTTATAATTATTGAGCAAATGAAAAGTATTAATAAGAGCTTGTGACTAAATAATAACTACATTGGATGCATTGGAACACAGGTTATTCTTTTCCATTTCCCGAAAGGTAACAGTTGTGGGCATACAAGGTTTCTGCCCGACAGCAACGATATGTCTGCCCTGGATTCCAGTTCCTCCCCCTGCTCTTCACGAACTAATGCTATAATATCAGTCTTAGAAAACTTCTAGGGCTAAACATCAACAACACACTTTGCCTTCCTGTACAACACACGCTCTGCCTCTCAGCTCTCTAGTGCTCAGATCCATCCACCTGCAGATGGCTGCCTGGACAAGATGCCACGGTTAGTTCTGAGGAACAAGTTTCAAAACACAGACAGGTCCCAGAGAGGCAGAGAGAGAAAAATAAGATAACAGCTGAGACTCAGGCTGTGCTAAACATCCCCAAACCTCCAGCTGCTCATACAGGCCAATTAAACACTTCTACATGAAAAAGATGGTGATTATTTTTAGCCCTTATGGGGTAAAGAGAGGAAGTATATCCAGATGGATGATTCTCTGTTTTTTTCTCCTTTTTTTCGTAAGCCTTTATGAAGCTATCAGTGTAATTATTAAAGATCTATACGCACACTCTCGATGCCTTTCTTAGCATCGCACAGCCCCTGTCAGCTCAGCTACACTTTACAGCCTTCAGATTTCTTTCAAACAGTTATGAATTTCATTAAAGAGTATGTTGGGGGTGGTATGTATCCACTGGGCCTGGAAAACAGGTGATCAATGTACTGTACCTCCATTCAGCCTTGTTCTGCAAGAAGGTGTTGCACTGTTCAGGAAGTTGGCTGTCACTAGACATGGCCTCCAGAGTGCCGAGGACTTGCTTGAACATCGGCCTTTCCTGAAGTTAAACATAAAACAGCCTACTCATTCAGATGATAAGCACATATTGAATATTCAACTGAAAAACGCATTGCGTCGTGACATGTTGTTTCAATTGAAAAACTGTTAACTATCATTGACTGACACGGTTGGGCGGCAAGGTGTAAATTGGGTTTAAGCGTGACGATCTCTCACCTTGGGAGCAGTGAGCCAGCACTTCCTCATGAGCTCAGCAAAACTAGCTGGACAGCTGCTAGGAATGGTTAACCTCTGGAGAAGACAGAATCATGGTCACTTGCATCCTGAGGAATCATTGGTAGCACTTTACAATAATGACCCGTTATAAAGCATTTATAAACGTTTATAAGTAGTTTGTAGACTATTAACAAATCATTAACAACCTGTTTGTTGACATTTGTAAATGATTACTAAAACCTTTATAACTACAGTTACAAATCATTTGTAAAGTATTAGTAAGTAGTGAACTATTCATGAATAAGCCATTTATATAAAAGATTATTAAATCATTTGTAACGACCCATTCTAAAGCATTTATAAACGTTTATAAGCAGTTTGTAGACTATTAACAAATCATTAACAACCTGTTTATTGACATTCGTAAATGATTACTAAAACCTTTATAACTACGGTTACAAATCATCTATAAAGGTATTAGTAACTATTCATGAATAAGCCATGTATAATACATCTGTAAATGATTATTAAATCATTTGTAACTGATGTTACATAATATATACAAGCTATTGGTAGCTTGTTCATGTTTAACATATGCTTTGTTAAACATTCCTAAAGTATCTATAAATCCTTAGTACATGTTATTATGTGCCCTATAGTAAAGTGAAGACAGTTCATCATTTACAACTGTCTGTTAATGTGTTTGTTCATGTTTAACATGCTTTGTAAAACATTCCTAAAATATCTATAAATCCTTTGTACATGTTATTATGTGCCCTACAGTAAAGTGAAGACAGTTCATCATTTATGACTGTCTGTTAATGTGGACTTTCTCCTTACCTGTTGCAAACTACCTGGCTTTCATGAATGCAGACACCAAACAATTACTAGAATTATCATTCATGTTAAGCAAATGATGCGTAAGACATTCGTAAAGAGTATGTAAACCATTTGCAGACGTTATCATGAGCCTGAGCCTAGTTGCTTCTTTTGGGCTTGTTTTAGACCTGTCCGCTTGTTTATTTTGCAAAATCTGGCAACACACTGATTACCTGCATTACACCTGCAGTAGCCTACTAGGGAGGAAGTGAACAGTGATGCAGTTGCAGACTGGACAGAAATATGTCTAATTCATGTTTTATGTGTTTTAACTGTCTTGTTGCAGGTGATCGAGGTAACATAAAATGGCCAATCTTACACACATGAAGTAGCATTATGACTAGGGGGTATTTTGATGGTGGCTGTTTGTATCCACAATGTTTGTTTTGATGTGTAGTCTAGTAATGTCCTCCATGCTTAGCAGTTTAGCTTAGCAGCTATAGCTAACTTGCACTGGGAGGTGGTGACTGCAGAGGCTCCAAGCTGCTACTCTGTGATTCTGTTGTGATTAATTTCTTTGTTTAAATGTCAGTGTGTGTGCTGTGGCCAAGAGTTGCTACATTTTATATCTTAATAAATTGTTGTATACTTGTATACTATATAACGTTACTTTTGCCACTTTTTGATGTCACATGTTTTACTAATCACTGTTAAACATGAAATAATAATGCATAGTCTTCACTTTACAACAAGGCCCATGATAACGTTAGCAAATGGTCAACACACTCTTTACGAATGTCTTACGAATCATATATTAAACATGAAAGATAATTCTAGTAATTGTTTGGCATCTGCATTCATGAAAGCCAGGTAGTTTGCAACAGGTAAGGAGAAAGTCACATTAACAGACAGTTGTAAATGATGAACTGTCTTCACTTTACTATAGGGCACATAATAACATGTACTAAGGATTTATAGATATTTTAGGAATGTTTTACAAAGCATATGTTAAACATGAACAAACACATTAACAGACAGTTGTAAATGATGAACTGTCTTCACTTTACTATAGGGCACATAATAACATGTATTAAGGATTTATAGATACTTTAGGAATGTTTAACAAAGCATATGTTAAACATGAACAAGCTACCAATAGCTTGTATATATTATGTAACATCAGTTACAAATGATGTAATAATCATTTACAGATGTATTATACATGTCTTATTCATGAATAGTCATAAAATACCTTTATAGATGATTTGTAACCGTAGTTATAAAGGTTTTAGTAATCATTTACGAATGGCAATAAACAGTTTGTTAATGATTTGTTAATAGTCTACAAACTGCTTATAAACGTTTATAGATGCTTTAAAATGGGTCGTTACAAATGATTTAATAATCATTTACAGATGTATATAAATGGCTTATTCATGAATAGTTCACTACTTACTAATACTTTATAAATGATTTGTAACTGTAGTTATAAAGGTTTTAGTAATCATTTACGAATGACAACAAACAGGTTGTTAATGATTTGTTAATAGTCTACAAACTGCTTATAAACGTTTATAAATGCTTTATAACGGTCAAGAGAGGGTGCAGGGAGTGGGCGCGGGGGCTTCTTCCCCCCGTGGTTTCCAGACAATAAAGCGGAGGGGTTATAGAACAAATATAAACGGGCAGCTGAAATATTACAGAAAGATTGAGGGAGGGGCGGAGCTAGAGAGGAAGGGGTGGAGCCAGAGAGGAAGGGGTGGAGCTAGAGAGAGGAAGGGGCGGAGCTAGAGAGACGGAGCTAGAGGGGGAAAGGGCGGAGCCAGAGAGGAAGGGGCGGAGCTAGAGGGGAAGGGGCGGTGCTAGAGAGACACTATAATATAGACACTGACACTATATATAATATAGACACTATAGTATAGTGACACTAACACTATAATATAGAGACACTATAATATAGTGACACTAACACTATAATATTGACACACTAACACTATAATCTATAATATAGACACTATTAGTAAGTATATTAGTTAGTTATATATTAGTATTAGTAAGTATATTAGTTAGTTATATATTAGTAAGTATGTTAGTTAGTTATATATTAGTATTAGTAAGTATATAGAAAAACAAGTTAAAACCGTTTAGGTGAAATAAATTTAACCGAAACGAAAATTACCAATCGACTCTAAATTGCCTGAAACGTACTCCTAACAGTTTTTTGGGGGGACGATTTTGGCCTCCACACTTAGTGATTTTTTCGGATTTAACTTTCGTTTCGGTAGTGACAAACTTTCGTTTCGGTAGTGACACAATGGTGAAAAAATAAATTTACTAAGTCCAGAGCTCGATGAATGTTAGGGACCAAAAAAAGTCACTACAAAGTACTACCAATCAACTCTAAATTGCCTGAAACGTACTCCTAACAGGTTTTTGGGGGGACGATTTTGGCCTCCACACTTAGTGATTTTTTCGGATTTAACTTTCGTTTCGGTGGTGACCAACTTTCGTTTCGGTAGTTTGATTACAAAATGTAAGTTGTGTAAAAAATAATCTGACTATACTAAGTTGTTATTTGTTTGTTTAAGTCAGGCTATACTCTACTCAGAGTCATAAGTTTACAAAATGTACTAAAGTACAGTGAACGTCTGTGCGGTTTGTCTTCATCACTGAAAATAACGTACATGTAAACTGATATAAAACATGTGCAGTTGGGGTGAAGAAACACAACCATTTCACTCCTAATAATACCTATTTGATTTGACATCCTGACTTGCTGCTGTAGCTGAGGCTTGAACCTGTTACCTGCGGCTCACTAGTCAGTGACTCTATCCATTCACCTACAGCTGTTTCCTTGGAATCTGTGGTTCTGAAACGTTTTGTTGTCAACCCCCCAAATTGACATGTATTTGGGCAGTGGACCCCAATGTGAAAAGATGTAGTGTCAGGGCCCCCCATGAAAAAGATTTATATTTATGCTGTAACACATTTTTTTAAAGTTATTTGTCTTGTTTGTTGTTCAAGTCAAAGCACCAGGAAGGCTATATTTGTCATCCAACTGTTAGCTCAATGGGTTGAGACGCAGTATACATGATCCAGAGGCCATGAGTTCAAATCCCATTGATGTCTTTCCTATGATTCTTTCCTTTGCAGACTGGCTTCCAGAAGATCAACTGAAAACTACCAGGAAGGCTGTACTTGTCAGCCATCTGTTAGCTCAATGGGTTGAGACGCAGTATTCATGATCCAGAGGCCATGAGTTCAAATCCCATTGATGTCTTTCCTATGATTCTTTCCTTTGCAGACTGGCTTCCAGAAGATCAACTGAAAACTACCAGGAAGGCTATATTTGTCATCCAACTGTTAGCTCAATGGGTTGAGACGCAGTATACATGATCCAGAGGCCATGAGTTCAAATCCCATTGATGTCTTTCCTTGAGTGGGTTCGATTCCCACTCCGAGTCATGTGTCCCCGGTAACTTGGGGCAACGGATAAATTGACTGATATCCTTCGTGATGCTTCCCTTTGCAGAATAACTTCTAGAAAAACAAGTTAAAACCACCAGGAAACCTGTAACTCTCAGCCAACAGCATAGCTCAACTGGTAGAGCGTCTGTCCAATAACATGACTTGACTTGACTTGACTTGAGTGGGTTCGATTGAGGACACTCCTACAAGTTATTCTACGGATATCAGTCAATTTATCCGTTGCCCCAAGTTACCGGGGACACTTGACTTGAGTGGGAATCGAACCCACTCAAGTCAAGTCAAGTCATGTTATTGAGCGACAGAGCGTCTGTCCAATAACATGGCTTGACTTGACTTGAGTGGGTTCGATTCCCACTCGAGTCAAGTGTCCCCGGTAACTTGGGGCAACGGATAAATTGACTGATATCCGTAGAATAACTTGTAGGAGTGTCCTCAATCGAACCCACTCAAGTCAAGTCAAGTCAAGTCATGTTATTGGACAGACGCTCTACCAGTTGAGCTATGCTGTTGGCTGAGAGTTACAGGTTTCCTGGTGGTTTTAACTTGTTTTTCTATAAATTATTCTGCAAAGGGAAGCATCACGAAGGATATCAGTCAATTTATCCGTTGCCCCAAGTTACCGGGGACACATGACTCGGAGTGGGAATCGAACCCACTCAAGGAAAGAATCATAGGAAAGACATCAATGGGATTTGAACTCATGGCCTCTGGATCATGAATACTGCGTCTCAACCCATTGAGCTAACAGATGGCTGACAAGTACAGCCTTCCTGGTAGTTTTCAGTTGATCTTCTGGAAGCCAGTCTGCAAAGGAAAGAATCATAGGAAAGACATCAATGGGATTTGAACTCATGGCCTCTGGATCATGTATACTGCGTCTCAACCCATTGAGCTAACAGTTGGATGACAAATATAGCCTTCCTGGTAGTTTTCAGTTGATCTTCTGGAAGCCAGTCTGCAAAGGAAATAATCATAGGAAAGACATCAATGGGATTTGAACTCATGGCCTCTGGATCATGAATACTGCGTCTCAACCCATTGAGCTAACAGATGGCTGACAAGTACAGCCTTCCTGGTGCTTTGACTTGAACAACAAACAAGACAAATAACTTTAAAAAAAAATGTGTTACAGCATAAATATAAATCTTTTTCATGGGGGGCCCTGACACTACATCTTTTCACATTGGGGTCCACTGCCCAAATACATGCCAATTTGGGGGGTTGACAACAAAACGTTTCAGAACCACAGATTCCAAGGAAACAGCTGTAGGTGAATGGATAGAGTCACTGACTAGTGAGCCGCAAGTAACAGGTTCAAGCCTCAGCTACAGCATCAAGTCAGGATGTCAAATCAAATAGGTATTATTAGGAGTGAAATGGTTGTGTTTCTTCACCCCAACTGCACATGACAGCAGTTTTATATCAGTTTACATGTACGTTATTTTCAGTGATGAAGACAAACCGCACAGACGTTCCCTGTACTTTAGTACATTTTGTAAACTTATGACCAGGGGTGCACATAACTTTTTAGGTCTGGTGCTCAGAAGAGCACCTGTAGATGTGACTTGGTGCGCAACAAATAAATGGTCCCGTCCCATTTTGTCAACGGGGGGGGGGGGGGAGTCAGCGCGGTAACGCCGACAGTTTTGTCAACGGGGGGGGGGGGGGGGGGGGAGCTGCGCGAGAGAAAGAAAAAAAAAGGACACTCTGCTTGCAAATTCCGCCGATTTTCGCCGTTTTTTTTTATCTCACACAGTTTGGTGAAGCCCCCAAGGTTGGTGCCCTGTGCTGCGCTGCTTTTATCGCGAGATTGGGACGTTCGCGGCATATTTTGCACCATCACAGTGCGTTCATCATCGGGGACGAGTGCCTCTAACAGCCGCTGCTGGCTGCGTGCACGCAGCGGGGCAATGCGAGGCGATGCGAGACACTCAATCACGTGCAGCATGCATCTCTCCCCCTGCGCCTACTGGCTGTACATGGGGCCGACGGGTGCTTTAGCGTGATTGCGGCTTCAGGAAGTATCCTAGCCTCGATCTCCAGGCTTTTATTTTTTAGTTTTGCTAAAAAATAAAAGCTTGGAAATTCCTGTCCCAGCTGTTGGTGCGCAAAAGCGCCTCGCGTCGTCTGATATGGTGCTCATTTTTTATTTTGGGTGCGCATGCGCACCTGCGCACCAGTTATGTGCACCCCTGCTTATGACTCTGAGTAGAGTATAGCCTGATTAAAACAAACAAATAACAACTTAGTATAGTCAGATTATTTTTTACACAACTTACATTTTGTAATCAAACTACCGAAACGAAAGTTGGTCACCACCGAAACGAAAGTTAAATCCGAAAAAATCACTAAGTGTGGAGGCCAAAATCGTCCCCCCAAAAACCTGTTAGGAGTACGTTTCAGGCAATTTAGAGTTGATTGGTAGTACTTTGTAGTGACTTTTTTTGGTCCCTAACATTCATCGAGCTCTGGACTTAGTAAATTTATTTTTTCACCATTGTGTCACTACCGAAACGAAAGTTTGTCACTACCGAAACGAAAGTTAAATCCGAAAAAATCACTAAGTGTGGAGGCCAAAATACTCCCCCCAAAAACCTGTTAGGAGTACGTTTCAGGCAATTTAAAGTTGATTGGTTATTTTAGTTTCGGTAAAATTTATTTTACAGAAACGAAAGTTAAATCCGAAAAAATCACTAAGTGTGGAGGCCAAAATCGTCCCCCCAAAAAACTGTTAGGAGTACGTTTCAGGCAATTTAGAGTCGATTGGTAATTTTCATTTCGGTAAAGTTTATTTCACCGAAACGGTTTTAACTTGTTTTTCTATATACTTACTAATACTAATATATAACTAACTAACATACTTACTAATATATAACTAACTAATATACTTACTAATACTAATATGTAACTAACTAATATACTTACTAATATATAACTAACTAATGTACTTACTAATACTAATATATAACTAACTAATATACTTACTAATACTAATATATAACTAACTACTATCGCATAACTAATATACTTACTAATACTATAACTAACTAATATACTTACTAATAGTGTCTATATTATAGATTATAGTGTTAGTGTGTCAATATTCTAGTGTTAGTGTCACTATATTATAGTGTCTCTATATTATAGTGTTAGTGTCACTATAATATAGTGTCTATATTATATATAGTGTCAGTGTCTATATTATAGTGTCTCTCTAGCACCGCCCCTTCCCCTCTAGCTCCACCCCTTCCTCTCTCTAGCTCCGCCCCTTCCTCTCTGGCTCCGCCCTTTCCCCCTCTAGCTCCGCCTCTCTAGCTCCGCCCCTTCCTCTCTCTAGCTCCACCCCTTCCTCTCTGGCTCCACCCCTTCCTCTCTAGCTCCGCCCCTTCCTCTCTAGGTCCGCCCCTCCCTCAATCTTTCTGTAATATTTCAGCTGCCCGTTTATATTTGTTCTATAACCCCTCCGCTTTATTGTCTGGAAACCACGGGGGGAAGAAGCGCCCACTCCCTGCACCCTCTCTTGACCGTTATAAAGCATTTATAAACGTTTATAAGCAGTTTGTAGACTATTAACAAATCATTAACAACCTGTTTGTTGTCATTCGTAAATGATTACTAAAACCTTTATAACTACAGTTACAAATCCTTTATAAAGTATTAGTAAGTAGTGAACTATTCATGAATAAGCCATTTATATACATCTGTAAATGATTATTAAATCATTTGTAACGACCCATTCTAAAGCATCTATAAACGTTTATAAGCGTTTTTTAGACTATTAACAAATCATTAACAACCTGTTTATTGACATTCGTAAATGATTACTAAAACCTTTATAACTACGGTTACAAATCATCTATAAAGGTATTTTATGACTATTCATGAATAAGACATGTATAATACATCTGTAAATGATTATTACATCATTTGTAACTGATGTTACATAATATATACAAGCTATTGGTAGCTTGTTCATGTTTAACATATGCTTTGTTAAACATTCCTAAAGTATCTATAAATCCTTAATACATGTTATTATGTGCCCTATAGTAAAGTGAAGACAGTTCATCATTTACAACTGTCTGTTAATGTGTTTGTTCATGTTTAACATATGCTTTGTAAAACATTCCTAAAATATCTATAAATCCTTAGTACATGTTATTATGTGCCCTATAGTAAAGTGAAGACAGTTCATCATTTACAACTGTCTGTTAATGTGACTTTCTCCTTACCTGTTGCAAACTACCTGGCTTTCATAAATGCAGATGCCAAACAATTACTAGAATTATCTTTCATGTTTAATATATGATTCGTAAGACATTCGTAAAGAGTGTGTTGACCATTTGCTAACGTTATCATGGGCCTTGTTGTAAAGTGAAGACTATGCATTATTATTTCATGTTTAACAGTGATTAGTAAAACATGTGACATCAAAAAGTGGCAAAAGTAACGTTATATAGTATACAAGTATACAACAATTTATTAAGATATAAAATGTAGCAACTCTTGGCCACAGCACACACACTGACATTTAAACAAAGAAATTAATCACAACAGAATCACAGAGTAGCAGCTTGGAGGCTCTGCAGTCACCACCTCCCAGTGCAAGTTAGCTTTAGCTGCTAAGCTAAACTGCTAAGCATGGGATAGGGTTAGCATGTTAATGATTTGTTAATAGTCTACAAACTACTTATAAACGTTTATAAATGCTTTATAACGGGTCATTATTGTAAAGTGCTACGGAATCATTCCTCACTGAATAAGAAGTTGACTTTTCGTGCAACAAGCTTACCTCCACCTTCTCCACCACCAGCCAGGCCACCTGTAAGCCCTCCAGGCCTTTAAAGGGAATCTCACGTGTGAGCATCTCCCACAGAACCTAACACAAAAGGCAATGGTCAGTCAATGATCAAATAATGTTTCTGTTTTGGTGTTTCTTAATTGGTGGGTCGGGACTCAAAACTGGATCATGAGATGTTCTAACAGGCTCATGCACATTAAACAACAGACGTTATGGACTACGTCAGGGGAGCCCATGCCCATGTTTTAAGAAAATGGGGATTATGAGTAGCATACAAAAGTTTATACCGTTTGCATTTTTCTCACTAACTCTATTTCATCATGTGCATCTCTTTTGGTGTAATTGATGTATATGTTTAATAACTATAAAAGGTAGTGAGTTGACTCAGACATATATTGGCTTACCTGGAGATGTTTGCTATTTTTGTCACTCAACACTAACAGAAAGGTGTCTTTGAATGGCTGAATGACATGCCCACTAGGCTCTGTCACCCATTATTTCACACTTTCACTGTCACCACAGAGGAATGTGACTAAGCAGTAAGCACAATACAAGACAGGTCAGGCACATACATGGTAATAAACATACTGCAGACACTTAAGGGCCGTTCAAAGTCCCTAGATTGGTCTTTAACGTGCGTCAGGGGGTGAGGGATGTCTTGCGTTCTTTATGGACACATGCAAGGTCGCTCACGTTAAATCCGTTGGAATTATGACGCTATTAATCCACTAGATGGCAGTTGCAAGCTATTAAGTGTTGGGGAAAAGTGTTGCCATGTCCGCTTATTATAAGCGACTTTGGGCTTATTTTTCTGTAAAGTTGCTTGTAACCAAACATTGGTGGTTGCGGTTTTATTTGGGCTTGTTTCTAAAGTGTAGTTGCTTATTTGGGCCAATTATTATTTAAACCAGTGATTCTCAAATATATATTGTAGATCTGCTATTTTCATGTGATGTGGCCTAGTCGATTCTTTTGGGCTTGTTTTCATCGACCTGGTTGCTTATTTCTCTCACAAAACCTGGCAACAGCGCTAACATGAAGCTAGCATTGTAGCATCTAGCCAAAACAATGCAATAAAAGACACAAACTAGACAAAAACAATGGTTGTGTACATCTGGATTTCATAGGCCCTATCAATAATCAAAATAAGTTAATGGCTAGGAGTTGTACATCATTATACTTGTACTATTTCAATGGATTACATTTTGACACAAACCTTCCAAACTCTATCTACCTAACCTCCAAACATCCCAAAACAAACTTGTAAGGCTACTTGTTGGCCTCAACTACAAAATCCATCTAACCCCTGATCATTTTGATAGGATTGGATGGCTTAGGGTTGCGGACAGAGTACAGCAACTTGCTATGGGCCTGGTCTTCAAGATATATCACAACATTGGGATCCCCCTGTATTTGTCAAAATACTTCCAAAATGTTAATGATGTCCACGATCACAATACCAGAGGCAGCTCCACAAACCTTGTCCAACCCTTTTTTGGCTCAACAAAGGGAAGTAACTCGTTCTCATGCTATTCATCAAAAATGTGGAACGCCCTACCAAAAGGAGTAAAGGAGTGTAAAACCCTACTCTCTTTCAAAACAGCCCTAAAGATACACCTTCAGGAGGCTGCAATTGGAAAATGGCCCCTGTCTAAGTCCTAACCTAACCTATCCCCCTACCCCCCCCCCCCTCTCTCCTTCTCCTTTTGTACATATTTCTCACTCTTCATACCAGTAACCTGTAAACTGATTGTATGACATTCTATAGTAGTTGTGTATATCTGTCTGTCTCTTATATGTCATCATGATTTGTGTGCATGGGGAACTCATTTGAAACAAGCTCTGTGCTTTTATGAGTCTTCCAGTTTAGTAGACCTTGTATTGTGAATTTGTACTTCCATGTACTGTTGTTCTCATGTCTTACTAAATAAAGTACATCAATCAATCAACCTACTTGTATATACAGAAAGAAAAAAGAAAAATACTAAGAATGAGAAAGATACTAAGTTCCAGTGAAGCAGTACTTCTACAAAGGTCAGAAAGACAGTTATAGTCCACTTTAGCACAGGAAAAAATGCAGGAATGAAAATGTCATTTTTGAAAGTCTCCCCTTTCAAGTGCAAGGAGAAATGGCTGATTGACAGTTCATTTTCCCCGCCATGCAGTTTATAAGAGTAAAAATAGCACTATTTCTCCTGTGGTAGCCAACAGATTGTTTGGTTTATTCTACAAGCCAAGCCTTTTTCTGGTCGGGCTGACTTTTAAGTCTGAGATGAAATGTGCTCTAATACAATCTAATCATATTGCAAATGGGTTTCCACTTTGGTCAACTGAAATCATGGCTGAGAAATGTCACTCACCACACCGTAAGAGTATGTGTCACATGTCTCGGAGACAGGCAGGCTCTGGATGACCTCTGGAGCCATCCAGGGGAAGGTACCCACGAGGGACATGCGTGTTGTGTGGGATAGGAACCGAGATGCCCCAAAATCACAGATCTGAAGTGAAAACGACAGACATGTTGTTGTGTTTTCTAAACATCATCTTTAGATTATTTGTATAATTGGTTACAAATTATAATAAATCATAGAGGTACAAACAAAAAAGTGTAATGTTGTATTGTCTCTTGAATCCATAAAAAAATGTAAAAGAAAAGTATCTTTATTTCAAAGCCTTATATAGCACGATCGACTTGAAAATTGATAATGAACCAGGCCATGAACCAGGTATAATGAACAATATTGTTTCTTTTTCTTCCCACAAAGGAAAACCACAGATATAATCCATGCAATTTGTATGAAAAAAAATGATATTGCGTTTGATGTTCTGGATTTTGGTGATTCTTGCCGTGATACTATGGAAATTGACCATACGTTTCCTCTAAGTATACACTTTTATCCTGGACTAATTGCCATGGACTAATTTTCAACGCTGAAGCTTAGGGAAAGTGACAGATGAATATAGTCAATTAAAAACAATCTTTTGGAATCTTATTTAATCGAGTAATGATACTATACTATATTATAAAAATGTTCATTCAATTGTGCTTTTGTGCTATTTTTGGGTGCGTGCGTGACTACATCTTACGACAAAGTATAGCTTTTGTAGATCAACATGCTAGAGATGGAGCCAGCATCGATCATCTCCTGTGTCTACTGTCTACACTTTGCTATTTTCCCTGTTTACTTCCTACTTCCCACAAAAACTTCTCTCTCCCTCATCGACATTCACAGAGGATGCTGGCAATAAGTTATCCACTGCCCTCTGCTGTCCATGCAGGTAAATCATATATTTTGTATCTGCATGCCTTTTCTTTCTTGTGTGCAACAACCAAGTCCAAAACATTGCCTATTTCTATACAATTACATCCACACAAACAGCTCATACGCCCCCCCCCCCCACCCCCACACACCCAGGGAAGAGACAGTATAATATGAAAATAAATAAAATAAAACAAACAAAGAAGAAGTTAAATAAAAGACATCAGTCACCACATTCTGGAGCAGGAGAATTATATACAGTAAATTATATTATTATTATGGTATTGTCAAAGTACACCATGTACCACTACTCGATGACTTCATACTGTACATCGATGTTCTTCAAATGTCAAATCCAGTATGTAAAACTGACCATTTACATACTGTACAACATACCTTGAGGACTTTATCTGCTGTTACAACAACTGTAGAGGTAAAAGTGAGGAAGAAAAAGGGTTGCCAATGTCAGCGAAAATAGCTATTCAGTTCTGTTTTATAAATTCACATGAAGATGTTTTTTTTTTAATACAAATGTTCAGACAAACAGATAGAAGAAGGAATTGTGCTGATAAATGTGATCAGTTACCATTCCTGGACTTCAGGTCGCGGTGGATCACCTTTATGGGGGCCTCTGCATGTAAATAGTGCATTCCTAAAGGGGAAATAAAGAAAGTTTCCTTTGAAGGAGATCAATGTTAAACCAGGCTGATATAAAGCAGTGGTTCCCAGTGTGCTGTGAGATAAATCCAGGTGTGCCGTGGGACGTAGACGTCGTAGAGCCTTCATCCTACCCCTCCAACCTAACACTCCCTGCTGACAGATGCCGCCTCAATTTTTACCACTTTTAAAGGACGACTTCACCCATTTTCAACAATCTTCATATAATTGGTCCTCACTAGTACTTATGATAAAATGGTAAAACAAAAAAAGTCTGTGTCTCATAGGAGGGCTGTGGATACTTCAGAAACCCCCCTACCAGTGACATCATCATTAGACAGGTTTTTCTTTTTTTAAAGAAGATTTCATATATTAACGCGACATCAATGGCTTCCATTATAGCATGCTAACTTTCAAGGAATAGAAAGCCTGACATTCCCAACATGATGTCACTGGTAGGTGGGTTTCCTAGCTGTCCACAACCCTCCTCTGAGACACAGACCGGGTAGAGAAAAATGGTGCCATATTATCATGAGCATTACTGAGGACCAATCATATGAAGATAGGTTGAAAATGGGTGAAGTCATCCTTTAACCTGGTGTCCCTATTTTGGGCATGATAATTATTATTATAGTCAAAATCTTTAAATGTTTATGTTATTCATTTTTTCTTTACTATTTTCACAAATTAAAAAAAAATAGTGAAAATAGCAGATCTACAACCTCAAGATGAGATGCGTTCACAGAGTGATAAAAGTGATAACACATGTTATAGAGGCTAATTTTCACGGATATGACTACAGGCATGCCTTGAGATTTTGACATTCCCTTTTTTTAAACCACTGATACAAGAATACAGTACAGTATGTGCTTTCGAGCTCTCCCACATATCTCTATGCCAACACTCATTACCTAATGTAAGCTATGGGCAATTGTTCTTCACATCAAAAGGAAAAGCATTTTCTAGCTACAGTGTAAACATGCTCTGAGTGGGAACCCTTCCTTTTTGGAAATACTCCCAGAATAACAATGACCAGGGAAAGACCTTGAGCATATTCCGTCAGGAAGTTGATAATGAGGTACAAAAAAACGGGTGATTGCTTTACTTTAGTCATAAAGCCATTCAAACTCAAGCCTTAGCCAGCCTGTACACAGTAAAAATACACACATTGCTCATCAATACCATACGAACAAAAGCTGGAACAAAAGGGCAATGTCATATTTCAACACAATCCAACAGTTGTTGATGTCTGTTATTAGCTCACATCATCAGGAAATATAACACATTTCCACGTTACCTTTGGCAATCTCCATGGCCCATGTCATGATCTGCCCCATGTCCATTTCCTCACTGTCATCACTGGACAGGTAGTCATACAATGAACCTCCACTTGCATACTCTGTAAGAAAATACAATCACATCAAACACATGCCTTGAGTTTGTACTGAGCTGAACATTTCAGGACTTAACAGACTAACAAGCAGTAGGACAAAACTGTAAAGGATTGACAAATGGTGAGGGGAAAATGTCATGTTATGCCATGCCAATGACATAACTACACTGGTGAAAGTGCAACATTATACATATGAGCATGACATGTGAGAGCATTACGTGAAAACAGCTGAAAACTGAATTTCTGCCAGAGGGCTCATAGAAGCAAGCTGGCAGAGTCTTGTTTACAGATTGCTCCTGTCATTGGCTTGTCACAGTGGATGAGCTCATTTATCACAATGCTTTGAGCAAACGCCCTCACAGCTTAACACCCCAAGCCGACCCCCCCTCCTCTGCTAGGACTCGGCGGGACATGCTTGTTAAAACTATCAACGTCAGTCAAATCCCGTTGCTTCCAAAACAAAACGGAATGGTCTTTTTTTTCTTTTTTCTCCACGCTGTTTCTGTTCCAAACGCCATTACAAGCGCTCTGTGTGTTTTCAGTGGTTTCACATGCCAGAGCAGACTTCCCACATTGCATAGACCTTGACATTCACGCAGACTTCTGCAGCTCTTTAAATCAAATCCTTGTCAGAATGCTGTTCCAGCGTCTTGTCTCATGTGTCTCGCCTGTCTCTGTTCTCAGCATTCTGTCTCTCTAACACTTTTCTATCCAATAAAGCAATAAAAATGCCACACAAAAATAATAATAATCTATTCCAGACACAGACACGCTTACTTCTGGAAAATATCTGTTAATAGATAAATCACCGCTCACTGTCAAGGGAAAACAAACACAGCTCTCCCACAAGTCCATAAAAAGTAGGATTTCCCGGCCAGAGTGAAAGTAAAAGATCAAAAGGGCTCTATCTGATACCATCTACATTATTATAGGGATGGTTTGTGCATTAGCAATCCAATCATGTCCTCACAGCAATGAGAACACGCAGAAAGAGGAATCGCCTGTGGTTGTTATTGTGGTTCAGGTTTCAATAAACGCCACCAACAAACAGCAACATATTTTAATTAGTTTATATGAGTTATAATATAAGTTTCCTTAAAATAGTAAGATTGGATTGGATCTATTCTAGTCATGATGAACAAAAATGCTGGCTTTATAAATGTGGACCAATGAACTTGTGCTATGTTTAATGATATTATTGCCACATAAAGTACATGGTTAAAATGTATTGTTATATATCGGTAAACACTTGCAGGTGCAGTCATTAAAAAATCATTCTGCCTTTGTACTTTGAACAAGATCATAAAAATGAAATAGATAATGCAATTTCTAATATAAACTTTCCCTCATAGTTCAACCAGCTTCCCAAGAGTGAACACAAAGGCCATGAAAGAGCAGTTCACTGTGGTGGAATAATGTCTTACAGTCACTGTTAGATAAGACAGTACTAACTTGTTATTATGTTGTTCACCCTTGGCCTTATGATGCTCTGTCAATCTGAATATTATAGAATCTAGAAGCCATAGCACAGGCCTGGCATGTATTGCTTCGAGTACAGCTTAGTCCTGTGACACAAGGTCCCCACTTATCCTCGTGGATAACTATGTTCTGATCCGTGTTTTCGTCAGAGATCTACTTGACCACTGACCTGCGATAAACTTTATAAATATAAAGTGTCTCTGACAGTAGAATTTCTCGACATCACCAACCTGTGCAGAACAAGGATAGCATTACTGTATATGTGAAGGTAAAGTCACCTCTCTCCATAACCTTAAGGTCATAAGGCTCTCTTCCTTCGTTCACTATGATTATTTGTCGTGAACAAAAGCAATTATGGTCAGACATAATGGCATGTAGGTCAACAGAGACAAACAGATTCTCTTTGTAGATATTGTTTGTTACAGAGATGGAATCGCAGCTCCTGATATATGTGCAGACAGGGGAAATTCATAACACTGCTGATGAATGTGGAAATGGCATGGTCAGAACAGCCATAAACATTTTTCCTTTATCTGGTGCTAATTAGTTTCTGCTTTGATAAATAGAGACACCAGCCCCTTGACAACCAGCCCCTTCTCTCTTTCAACCACATAACACTAGCCACAGTGGGGACTGGGGACAGGTCGTGTCTGAGAAATAAATTAAAATGAGAGCTGTAAATAAAACCTGCAAAAAGGAATTTGCAGCAACAGTGTTCCAGTATGGGAGAGCAGCATTTATGAAAGAGGATGTGTAGGATGTGGACATGAATGCATAGTCAGTCTCTTTACATGCTGTGGTATTACGAGTGGTCATAAGGAAGAGGAACCATATTGTTCAAGCTGTACAGTAAAAGTGTTACTTGATTTTCTTAAACATTTATTCTCACTGGGCATCATCTGATAGTGATAGTGAAAGTGAAGTTATTTTTGATAGAATGTTTCAGCGGCATATTTTAAAACAATAAGCATAGTTCAAAAATGTGTTGGTGACCACTTCTCTAAATACTATTTTAGTCACGAGTGTCTGCCCCGTACACTCACAGGAAGTGCTTTGGAACTTTTCATTTTTATTTGTATTATTTCCAGAAATATATTACCAGGGAAGCCATCAGCAAAAACGGGCTATGAACAGATGCTGTAATGACAACGTAGCTTCAAGAGGTATTGTCAAATACACTCCAAAAAGCAAAGTTAGAAGTGTTCAGTCATCAAAGACAGAATCAGGGGCTGACCGCAGCAGCAACACATGCATTACACCTCATACACTGCAGTACACAATGATACAGGAAAACAGAGATCTTGAAATGAAATTGAAAACAACATTGAACTATCATAGGTTGGCTGATACACTCCTGCCTTATGTAAGTGTGCAAAAGCTGGCTGACATCCCTCTGTACTCAACTGCCACGTTTGAACTTTGCAGGTTGCTTTATTCAATTCAGGACACACAACTGTAGGGTGGGTTCTTCCTGAACCTTCACACATTCACAAATGCTTCAATAGAGACCTCTTCACCATTCAGTGTTAAACAAACTGCACTGTAAAATCCTGAGTGTTGAGTTAAATCTGAGTGTACAAATGGACCCGTAGGGAGTTAAATCAACACTCATAACTTTGCAGTGTGTGTGTGTAAACAAAGTAAACTGGTATGACCAGATGGTGGAAGGCAGGTTTTAATCATGGTATAATCAAAAAGGAAATCGGTGGCTATAACAGCTCTGTTAAAGCCTGTTGGTTATTGTCAGATCTAACTGTTAGTGCACATGTGTACAAGGGGTTATATGTAAGAACTCACCTGTGACAATTCCATAGTTGGGAGCTTCAAGGATTGCTCCGTAGAACTGAATGATGTTCCGATGGCTGAGAACACTAAGAATTTCCGCCTATGCATTCAAACACACAAATAAATAACTTGTTTATGCTGAAGGGGGTCAAACATGCATTCCTGAATAAGTAAATGCAAGTCATTGATCGTTTTTCCGTATGTCTTGGTTTTACTTCTACTTTTTACCCCAGTAGGGTTTTTTTTTAGGGCTTTTTTTAATGCCATTGTTTTAACCCTGCAGCACTTTGAGATTTGTGAAAATGTGAAGTGCATTACAAATACAATGTGTTGTTATAATTACTATCGTAAAAAATAAAATAATAAATGCTTAAATTAGTACTACACAGGTCAGAAACCTGAACTGCTACTGCCCAGCCATTGATAAAATGGAAGAAAAGGTAAGAAAGCTAACAAAAATGTTCATCAAATTGTAAGAAGACACTATAATTAACAGAACAATCTGTTTAATTTGAAAGGACTACTTCAACAGTAACGTTTGCAAGAATAATCATCTGTCTAACACTCGACTGAAACTGAATGGATATCAGTGATCTTTTTTTAATGAAAGAAATGACGACTTGTGTGCTGAACATATCACAGCCCAAGAAAGGCAATAGAATTTCGCTGAAAAGATTTTGTTCTTTTAAGATAATGAGGCTATCATTTCAAAGTCAGTTCAAGTACTATCTATGCTTTAATTGGTCCTAATACAATCTCTCATTTGGCAATAAAGATCTTTTAAGGCATACCATATGAACATTTCTAAGCACAAAGAGTTGGGGTTTGGTATAATGACTGCACAGTAAAATCCAAATGGACCCTTGGTTACATTTGTACACTCTCAAGAGTTCCAATGCATAAATTAACACTGTGAATTTTACTGTGTGACTGATGGGTACAGAAGTCACTACAGCCCACTAAATGGGGGAGCAATTAAAAATGATTACTATACCGACAATTAAAAAAGTATATGAAAAGCCACAGCAATTATGACTCCTACCTCATTTTCAATCTTCAGCAGTTTTTTCACTGCCACCTCTTTGTCTTGAGATATCCACCTGGCTCTGTACACACTGCCAAAGCTGCCACCACCGCAGTTCTCATAGAAGTGGATGTCATCGAAGTTGATTTGCACGAAGGCAGCGCCGAGAGACGACATGTCATAATGACACTCAGCACCAACAATACAGCTTCTGAGGAGGACAAGATCAGTCCGCAGGAAAATTCATCAAGTGCTTCACCTGTCTTTGACCAGAGCTAAGATCAGTCTATGTTTAATCCTAGGAGGGGGGAGCCTTGCCAGTTGCTGCCAATCCCACTGCAGCCCTGCAGTGCACTACAGTTTGAGAATGTGATTGTAGAGACTGTGACCCCCAGAGAGGCCTTTGGATGGCGGCTATGTCTGCCCGGTATGGCTGTGTGACATCCCTGGTCTTAAGTTAACCCAATGATTTACAGGACATAATGTTCCACGTGTCATTTCCCTGCCACAGACCTACGCCACATAAACTCACCAGTACCAGTAAGCATCAAGCAGTCCGGGATCCACTGTCTGCTTGAATAAGGACTATGGCATGACCGGTATGCATTCTCCCGGTGATGTGATCGCTGCACAGAATACACGCAGCCAAAGTCACACAGACTATTCTAGCACTCTGCAGCGCTCAGTACATCTACATGTAAGGCCACAGAGAGAGAGAGAAACAACAGCTGGTAACTATGGATAAAGACAGAACCTAAAATAATTCTTAATCTATAGTTATTTATTTCCAAATACAAATCCCTAAAGCATATTATTTCTACCTATTCATCTACAAGGGTCTGTCCCCTTCCTTTAAATGCTTACTGTACATACAGCATAGTCTATCTATATATGAGGTGGGTCAAGGAACCCTATGCTTCCAAAAATGCAGCCCACACAAAGCATTTCCTTTTGTTTGTGTATAACAGCATAAATGCATCTTGTAAAGAAATAATCCCACCATTACAGGAAATTGTAGCTCTGTTATTGTTCATAGGTTTCCCATTTACAGCCGAGCAATTATGGCTTTTAAAAGGCTGTTACCAGGGCCTTAATCGGGATTGCTATCCATCTCAGCTGGAAATGCCTCCATTGTCACAGAGGGGAGCCAATGCTCTCTGCTGATTTACTTGTATTCATGCTATACTTAGCTTCACACCAATCTACTCAGTACACTAGCTCAGTGGTTCTCAACCTATTCAGGCTGCGACCCCCCAAAATAATCATATTTGAACTGTAGACCCCCACCAAAATAATCATATTTGAACTGTGGACCCCCCCCCCCTGACAAGCACTTGGAACTGTAGGAGTTGAGGCATTACATTTTATTTGACTCAGCTCCACAGATAAATATTGTGGAAATAGCAGATCTACAAGCTCACAACCCTAAACGAGGCGTTGTATATACGAAGCTTGTATATCAGCTATTTTCACAATTTTTGCCTCTTTCTCATATTATTTTACAATCTGGCATTTTTTGGGGTATTTAAAAAGGTATTAAAAGTCCTTAAATTGTCACTCCACTGTCACCTGGGGACCACCCCCCCCCCCCCCAAAAAAAAGATCATGTGGGGGTCCCGACCCACAGGTTGAGAACCACTGCCCTAGCTAGCCTGCACAGATACAGTATATTGTGCTACTCAAGACACATGGGTTACTGGGATATGGTAGCACTCCCAAACACATCCTTGCCAATAACTATAGCAAACACTGCTGCCGGCATTAGAATACTAATGGTCTGATAACCATATGTTGTACTGCAGATAGTAAATATAACTGGGATTACATGAATTAAAACAAAATAACACAAAATACTAACCAAAATTAGAGTATGGCTGAACAATATATATTGATATTATTTCGATATTGTGATATGAGACTAGACATCATCTGGGATTTTGGATTGGATTGCACCCACATAGTTGTTATAGGTATTACTGATGACTATATATATATAAATATATATATATATATATATATATTTTAATAATCTCAATGTGTACATATTTTGTGAAACCACCAATAGTCATCCACACAATATCCTTACAACATCACTTACTGTTTTACACATACTGTAATCTTTGTGAATTTTGTCCATATCGCCTCAGTCCTAAATGAGAGTTGTGTGAGATTCACACTACTCTCATTTAGTGTGACATTTGACAGTGGACACTTATGTGGCCATTTGTTGCAGACCTGTACAAATGGGTGCTGATTCATGCGTTCACTATAGTCTGTCTCCAGTTCTCTGGGTATTCATATTCTGTTGAGAAACATTGATTATAGGCAACTAATATCATGGGTGGTGCATTTACATAAGGCTAATTTCCAGGGATACAGGATAGGTGGGCACTAGGGACATCTGGGAACCACAATGTAAAACCGGCTATTTTGTCCAAAATGTTATATATATATATATATATATATATATATATATATATATATATATATATATATATATATATATATATTTTTTTTTTTTTCAGAAAGTAAATTCAAGTTAATAAAGTAATGTAAAGTATGATGTGAATTTGGACGGTACATCAGTTATCAGACTTAATGTTATCCTTCAACTTGTTTATGCCCCAAAATAACTGGATAAACAGGTTTTGTAGCAATTTGTAGCAATTGTACACATATTAGACCTTAATTGTCGAATGTTTAAGCATGTTCTAATCATGTATACTTTACTTTACCTAAAAACGTTTTCCAAATATTTATTTTCTTTGGAAAAAATAGCCAGTTTAACACTGAAGTGAGGTGACCACTCTTCCTAGGTGCCCACCTATCCTGTTACCATTTCCAAATGTGCAGTTACAGAGTTATAACGCCTATGGCACATATCTGACATTTTTTGAGTGGAATTTTGATGTAACAAAGTAAAATTGACATAGTGCCTAAGCAAATCATATTAGGGCTACATGAACATACCTGAAGGGGATTATAGGCTACAGAATTCTTCTTGTTTACCTCCTCAAGAAAAGAGGAGTGGTGCATTTTGATAAATACGTGCGTGCGTGTATACCTCAGCCTCTGCAAAGCCAGTGTCGATTCGAATCGCGGCTGTTATCAATCTAAAATCACATCATTAACGGCTGCAGACCACATAGCATTTCAAGGCCACTGTACTGTCAACTTCATTATCTGTCTGTCAGCCTACTTGCCAATGCAATGGTAGTCTAGACCAGTGGTTCTCAAACTTTTACATTTCAAGGTCTCTGACAGTGTACAAATGTGAACCAAATGAACCCTAACGAGTCCATTTGGTTCCATTTATACACTGTCAGAGTTAAAGACTTGTAAGGGTCAATTTAGAACTTCCTAAAGGAACCCAGAGTCCCCCCGGAATCCACTTTGAGTACCACTGGTCTAGACGGCTACACATCTATATCTATCTTTTGGATTGAATTGCATACATACCAGCGTGTACGTGTAGTAACAGGCTTTAAGAAGAGTGCGGTGTATTATAGTCCACTCTACTCTCTGAGGTTAAAACAGGCAAAACTCTAAAGTGAAATGAAAAGACTCTCTCGCTTTCCGGGAATTCCTGTGCGGGTGTGACGTTTGTGACTTCTCCGCACCCAGTGGTGGAAAAAGTACTCCAATTTTTTACTTCAGTAAAAGTAATACGTATCAATACTGCGATGTAGAAATACTCAAAATTGACTTGAGTAAAAGTACAAAAGTATTGATATCAAAATGTACTCAACGTACCAAAAGTAGAAAGTACTCATTATGCAGAAGGTCCCATTTCACAAGTTTTCAAATATTTAAAATGTATAAAAAAATATTTTGAAAATAGCAGATGCAACGTATTGTGAACTTGTAGATCGCTTGTAGATTTTCAAATGGTCAAAATGTATGAAGGGTTGAAGTGGTTAATATATGTTTTGTAACAATAATCAAAATCTACAAAGTAACTAGTAACTTAGTTTTCAAATAATTGTAGTGGAGTAAAAGTAGCCTACAATATTTGCCTTTAGTTTGAGATGTAGTGGGGTAGAAGTAAAATAACTGAAAACTGGAAATACGCCAGTAAAGAATACCTCAAAATTGTACTGAAGTATAGTACTTGAGTAAATGTACTTAGTTACTTTAGTTTACGCCACTGCTGGTGTCAGTGTGTAAACCGTGGTTTTACAAGTTGCCCCAACTTCTCCTCCCACCCCAGCGGAACAGACTTGTTGTTGCATGCAATTCTGCTGACAACAGCGCCACTCTCTGGACAAAAACGGACACGCCGTCAGAACTTACTTTTCTAGATGCAAAATCTAATTGGCAGCAGGTTCAATTCAAACAAATCAAAATCTCATGCGACAAACACTTTTGTGGCTTCCTGATGAATAATTCATGAACAACAACGCAAAACTACAAATGTTATTATAGCTCCTAATACTTCCACATAAAGTCAGGTTATGGTAATCATTTCTTTCAATAAATGTTAGTATAATCAAAATCAATAAATGAAAGAAAACTGAGCAAATAGATCTAACATTTCTTTTTTAATATTTACAATAGACATGGGTAAAAATTCTGCAAACAGCATTTACCGAATATCATTGACTTTAAAAGAGGAATGTGCTCACACGTAGCTCAACATCATAATTAGCTGCATGCTGAGGTCAAAATAAATATGTGTACATTTTACAACATAATAAAAGACACAAACTCAAATATTTATAAATATAATCTGATACAAAAGATACAAAATAACAGAATATCAGAAATATTGAGGGTTTGCACATTAAGAGAATTAGCATATACATGTTTACACCTGAAATGTTACAATAATCTAAGAAATATGCTGAAAGACCAGTTTTCTGGATTGTGCCTTTAGTTACTGTAGGTGACTTTGACATTATGGTGATAATGGGGCAGTAAGTTGACGGATCAGCCCAAACCTAATGCTTGCATGAGCAAAATATTACAGATTATGCCAAATGAAGGGTTCAAATGACTCTAGAGTTTCTGAAATAATATAAAGTTGTTGCTTTGTCATTATGGTCTCCATACAACGGTTTCTGTGCAAGTAAATTCATACAAAGCAAGCTTATTTCTTGTGGTGTAGAGGCATCAGCGCTCAACACCTTGTTCTCCAAGTTGTTCTCAAGACCTGCGAGGCTCAAGTCCATGAGAGAGCTGGGTGAGTGTCCTTTGGTTGTCAATCACACTAAGCTGGCGCACGTAGGTCCGCACGTCTGGGTGATTCTTACTGGCCAGAGAGGTATCTTGACCTGAACGAGTGGAGAATCATATCATGAAGCATCAGAATATTATCATGAATTAAACCTGGTGATTTTTACTTCATCGTACAACGGTGTGGTGCACCGAAAATAGATAATATACAAGCTCAAAACATGTCACGATGCATTGTGACCGTAAATATGGGCCATTTTTGGTGTGCAGCACCGTTGTAAGACGAAGCATAAATGACACGTTGAACCTGAAACTCTGAAGCAGATAAGGACATACAAGTCTTTATTTGACAGATGATCTGGCATCAGTGTAGCATTTACTACCTTTCATACTTTATTTAGACAGGCCAGTGAAGATTGACAGGAGAGTGACGGTTAAGAAACAACACGTGACGCAACACAGCTCCCAGGTAAGAATTGAACCGGGGGCGTTGCAGTTATGTGGTTGAACTTACCAGGGCACCCCAACCTTTTTCATACCAATTAATTTAGTTAATGTAAGGATCCCATAGCAGAGTGTTGACTTACTGAATGGCTGGCTCCTGCAGTATCTCACAATCTTTACTGTGTTGGCAATCATACGCTGCAAAACAAACAGCTACAATCAGCAAAGGGGAAACAAATCTAATAGGTTGCTTTAAAAGGACTAATAACAATGTTAATTCATTGCCTTACCATTTTCTCAAAATTGACCAGATTGTCTACAAACGTCTTGTTGCCCTCATGAGTGAATGTCATGTCTTTAAAAATAAACAACAGGAGTTTGCATGTTAGATCCATAGACTGTAAAAAAGAATGGACAAAGCCACTCCCCTGCTTTCTACAGAACGAAAATGAAGCCGATAGTTCAGGAACATGCATTCCTCCATCGTTAATATATACAGTTGGCCACGTCCGGAACTCAAACGCTATTGGTTGAGACCAGACACGTGACCAGCGAACCGGAAAACACCCCCAAAAATGCTATTGGTTGGGTAGCTTGTCAATCAAGAGCGGGGGCGGGGAATGAATGCTATTGGTTGTGTAGGTTGTCAATCAAATCATCCCGCCTCTCCTGGAGCATAGCCTACTTTGTCGTCAATTTTAGAATAAATGGGACCATAATTTAGCAAAACGCATATCATGATGATTGAAAGGAGACTTTAAACTAGCGACTGGAAGCATATAGAATTTATGACAATTTTTATTACGGCAAGAAAATCTAGTCTAAAGTTTGTCAAAAACCCATTCACTTGCGCTAAAATAAATTCTTTCTGACACTTCAGGTCGGCGCAGGGTAAAACAGCGCCACTCTGGCCATTCATAAGCTTCCGTGTTGGCCTCATCGTAAATATCCAAGCCTTGCCCCTTGGTTAGATCAAGTAAGAGCAAAAAGAACTTCACCGCAATATTGGATTGTGTGTGTGTGTGTGTGTGTGTGTGTGTGTGTGTGTGTGTGTGTGTGTGTGTGTGTGTGTGTGTGTGTGTGTGTGTGTGTGTGTGTGTGTGTGCGTGTAGATTAAGTACAACTGAAACAATTAAAACAAACCATGGGTCTTCTACTCCTCTACGGGTAGATGTGAAGCTATAACTGAATCGAAAACATCATGACTCTTCTAACAGCAGAACAGCAGAGCATTCACACCAAAGAAAGGTCATGTCAGTGCTAGGTGAGCTGTGCAATCTCTGACCTTTGATCAAGAGCGGCATGAAGGGAATGATGGGTGGCTCCAGCTTGGCAACGGTCAGACGGTACGCCCGGTGGTTCCTGGATGGGTCCTGTGGAAACAGTCGCACTGTTCTGAGATGTCCCATTTCTGTGTTAAGTGGACACATCACAGCGGTGGCCGAGGCTAACAGTGCCCTGATTCATAGATTACCACAATGACAGGTTGACACAGCATGAATGCTGAGATTCAACTCAATAACTGCCTGGACGGAAACAAAAAGCACACTGTAGATACATGCAGATGAGCTCACGTGAAGGGAGAGAGTCAAGGGACTACAAAATGACTCTGCCTCAACTTACCATCAAGTTTTCAAATTCCCCATAAAACCTCTTGAATTTGCTTGGAAGTTTCTGTCAACATAGATGATAGGGGAGGTTAACAGACAGTTTAAGTGTCTATAATCTTGAGCAGGTGCAGATGATAGACAGACACTCACCTCCCATGTCTGACTCAGTCTGCTCACTGCTGGATTACTCATTCCCATGATGATGGCAAAGAAGGAGTTCAGATTCCTGTACTCCTTACAGCTATGAAAGAAATGATGAGGCAAATATCGTTGGACTCCTTTGGAATATGACATTTGTATTATTAAGGCATTGGTATTATTAAGATATTTCCCATATTTACGGTAAACTCTGATCAATATTATTGTCATACATGAGCAATACCATTTGAAATACTTATATATAATATAATTATTGCATAGCTCTTAATTAGGTCAAAGTCTAGAGCATGGCAAATGTAGTCATTCCTATTGCAGTTCAACACATTTGATAAACATTTCCGCCCGATACCATGTTATGTTATGTTATGTTATGTTATGGAAGCTGAAAAAAGGGCGACTCACTGGGCAGCGATCTTGATAAACTTCTTGAGAAGCTGCACTCGTTTGCTGAGATGCGAGCACAGACAAATCTCAGTGATCACCCACAACTGGATCTCATTGAACCTCCGCAGGAACAGATCCAGGTTGGCTGTCGTCCTCTTGAAGTTCTGCCTCCCGAAAGTGTGATAGATGAGTTCATGCTGTTGGAACATCACATGCACACCAAAAGGGCTCAGTTGTCATTCTGCACCGTGCAACATCCAACGAGTTTAAGTAAAAGATACTCAAGGTATATGCTTGAAGTAAATAGTTATGAATTATTATGAATTTATTTTAATCTTGGAATGATGATGAATCTTCTGTCATACCTCATGTACACAGTCGAAGAGCTCCCAGTCATAAAGGGTAATATGGTATGCCACATCCTTAGAGCTCATCAACTCAAATGTAGTTAATGCTCCCATAGAAGGACCTTCCTGCTCAGGTAAAGGCGTCTGCAACACAGAAAACACCATTCAGTATTTACTACTAGCCTCACCTTGTAAAATATGTGTATTGTAGAATCTATACAACTATTGTCATTCAGTAAAGAATAGCACAGCACAGGTCAAGAGGGAAATTTCATATCCATTTGACTGAAATATTTTGGTCCTAGCTCTTGCCAAAACAAAGCAAATCAATACAAGCAAAATAAAAAACAGTTCTGCAGAAAGGTTGCAAAGTTTCTATTAAAATTGTTTGCAAATGTATGGACAATATCAATAAAATAAGGGGTATGTGTTTACTGAATGTTACATGGTAGATTACATGACAAATTGTGGGAAGATTAAGCAGTCTTGCTAACAGATGCTAGAGATGTACAACCTGAGGCAGGCCCTTAGTGAATTACTGGAGTTGAATCTGTTTGAATGCCCGCCTATACAGAGTGAGAATGTGTTGAGTAATGTGTTTTTTTCAGAGGCATTAACGCACCAGTGAATCTAGTTGATCCCTGGGGCAGACAAACAGACGTCCATTTATGCTGAGTGTGGAGAACACTGAAATATCATTGGGTTTCAGGATGACTTTATCTAAAAGAAACAAAACAAAACATTTTAAAATGGTGTGGATATGAATTTCAAAAAATACACTGTATATATGGCTCTTTACAGTACTTCGAATGTTCTTGAACTTATGATGCTATAGGGAAAACTAGATTTGTTATTTGGACTTGCATAGCTAAAGACAAATGATGGTATGATTACCACCTCGAAACGACACAGTGTATCTTCAGTTCAGAAATGATTCACTTGCCACCGGTGAGGGGAGTATTGTAGGTCAAACATAGGCTAATAATTAGTGCTTCTTGGCAGACACAGTGGAATATCCATACAACAAGTACCAGCCAATGGCAGCCACATGCCTGTGTAGAATGTTATGAGTTGGAGCCAAGAAAGAAATACTGAGTTGAGGTTTTCCCTTGAGCTGCTTGTCCATGGCCCACTGCCCAGATGGTAAGCCTAAGTTATACTTAGTTTGCGCTTGGGTGTCGCACACTGAAAATGGCAGATCTACAAGCTCACAACGCGTCGTGCTGCGATGCGTTGTGAGCTTGTAGAATGGCTGTTTTTGGTGTGCAACACCCGAGCGCAACTAAGTATAAATCGGGCTTTAGCACCTAGCAGCCATTCAGAGCAGTTCAAAAGCAACTCGTTTCTCATTAATTACATGACTGATTAATGAGCTTAACACGATCCGGGGTGCTCTGCAAATAGAGGAATCCCTGGATGGATGACCTGTGCAAGGCAAGCGTCTTCCATCATTTGATTAACACGTGGCTGCCGGCGTTCTCACCTCCAGCCGAACTGAGGCTGACCAGGAGGAGGTCCTCCGCTGACCCAAGTTTATCGGCCACGGCGCTGATGACCTCGCTGACCGAGGTGGACACGGCGACCCGGATCGTGGTGTAGGTGTGGTCAGGGCAGTAAACTTTGAACAGGACTGTAGGCAGATATGCACAGCACATACAGGGTAATAAACAAAGGGGAGATGGTGATAGGGCAAAATGAGAAGGAGAATTCTTAAGAAGTCCCAACCCATCCCTTCACTGATGACAACCAGTTGTCAAAACACTGAGTAAACCACAGAGGGAGCATTAATCTATTGCCGTGTTAAAAAGTTTTCTATTTCCTTATCCTGCCATTTATATATCAGACAAATGGTTATTTGATGTGTAAACAGGATTTTCTTACAGCATAACACGTGTGTGTGTGTGTGTGTGTGTGTGTGTGTGTGTGTGTGTGTGTGTGTGTGTGTGTGTGTGTGTGTGTGTGTGTGTGTGTGTGTGTGTGTGTGTGTGTGTGTGTGTGTGTGTGTGTGTGTGTGTGTGTGTGTGTGTGTGTGTGTGTGTGTGTGCGTGCGTGCGTGCGTGCGTGCGTGCGCGCGTAGATATTATATGTATGTACGCTTGTTTTATGTTGTGTTTACATACATATGTATTTTTCTTCTTCACTTTTGATGTATTGCTTTTCTTTTAACTCGTGCAGCACTTTGGTCGACTATGTTTTTTATTTATTTTATGTGCTCTATAAATAAAGCTTGATTGCTTGATTGATTGATTGAAGTTAAATGTAAGATTTCATACAGAATACCATGCTACTGTCCTGTGCCAAATGGTGCCAAATATGGTGACAATAACATACATTAACACCATAGCTTGGTAGCAAATATTGTCATGGATCCACCTTTTTACTGCTGTAGCCATGTCTTGTACTTACTTTCATCTTTACTCTTGATGGGCTGGCGTTTCTGGAGCTTCTCGTCTCCCATACTGAACTGCCGCAGTAGGATTTTGTGCTGTAGAAGTACATGTATGTCCAACATCCTATAAATTAATTATTATCCTTTGATAGGAATTGTATTGTACTGTGATACACTACCACGTGCAAAACAAAATAAAATGAAATTAAATGAAAGAAATATAGCAAAAACGTTAGTATCATAACTTTATAGTTGAAAACATTTGAGTTTTATTTAATACCTTTTTCTGTGATGATCTGGCATCTTCAGTGCTGAAACGGAAGAAATAATAACTGAGTAACTACTGGGAGGAACAGTATTTTGAGCCTTTATTTAGGAAAACAAACAATCGTATTCTAGGAAAATAAATGCCAAGGTATTGCTAGGATTTTTAAGGCCCCTGAAAAATATGCTTTGTAGGTCACACAGTTAGACAACATCACAAACTCATCATAGCATATTCCTATAAATACAGATTTATTTTGGGGGGTGTACAATTGAGCTTGGTTGTGTTCATTTATATTTCTTGTCATACGACGATGTTGCCAGAAATAGCTGATATACTGTATAAGCTCACAATGGGGAGTGGATGCTACACACTGTGAGCTTCAAGATCTGTTATTTTTGATGTGCGACAGCAGTCATACAATTGGGCATTTCTGTATCACAACCCTACACAACCAGCACATGCTTACTTTAGCTTCACAATTCTCTCCAACTCTGGTAGTTGATCCCTGAGTGGTGGAATCAGCTTGGCATCATCAGACACAGCCACTAGAAACTCCTGCAAAATACAGCACACAAAATTTTCATTAAGCCGGTCATTGTACTATTGTTTATCTCATCCCATACATAATATGGCTGAGAGGGTGATAACTGATATCAGCCCTAGCGTGCCATTGTGTGCGACCACTGCAACAGGAATGCAGTACGTCAGACATAGTTGCAGACAGTGTTAACAAAATGCTACTTCATCGTCGCCTTTCTGACTAAATAAGGCTATTGTGATAACACTGTGCAGGTATTCATCGTAGCCTTCGTTAACCAATATACCACTGGTAATTTATAGATAGATAACCTCAGCCAACGACGAATGCCCGGGTGATCATCTACTGTATATAATTTAACAATATAGTTTGCCATACGACAAATATTCTTTAATGTAATTTTTTTAAATAAAAAACAATACCATTTCTGAACATTTGCGCAAAATAGGAATGCCAGGATTAATGTGGTTAACAGGAGGTGTGAAGAAGGCACAGGTGCAGGACAAACAGCAGTATCAACACTCCTGCAAAAGCTCCGCTGTATTTTTATTGGTGTCAATGCTTTGATCACTCAGCGATCTTCATCAGGACTTAAACATAACAGGAGTTGTCACATACATTTCCATGTGAATAAGTGCGACTGACCTCTAGGAAGGTAACCGAGCTGTCTTCCTCCTGGAGGTGATCTCCATGGACAGAGACCCACTGCAGTACCAGGCGGATCACCCTGCGCTTGTTGTTGAGGGTGTAGTCCAGCTTCTCCTGCTCAGAGCCCTGCAGCGCCTGGGCCTGGTAGGTGCAGTGCAGTTAAAGACCAGAACCAAAACATTGCAGTCGCACAGACAAGATTAACACACATGATTGAAACTAGGATTTTTTGGGGATCCACGTAGAAACGGTGTGATCCACGTAAAAAACATAATTGTGGCGAGATTAGCTCTGTGTCACACAGACAGACCGTAAAGTATTTAAGGATATTGGGCCATGAGCACTGGGCAAAGTTGACTGTTGGAGATGAACACACAGTGCATGAGCACAAAGTCATCCAGGGCTGGATCTGTGAAGGACAGAGGGGGAGAGAGAGAGAGAGAGAGAGAGAGAGAGAGAGAGAGAGAGAGAGAGAGAGAGACAGACAGACAGACAGACAGACAGACAGACAGACAGACAGAAAGCGAGAGATAGAGAGTGAGAGACAGAGACAGAGAGAAACAGAGTCATGTCAGGCACCTGTGATGCCAGAGCACATCAAAGTCTTGTCAGACCTGCAGGCTAAAACTGTGGCCTTTCAGAGCTCGATCCACACGGCCCCAGCTCCTCTGTCACCTCTGTTGGAAAATGAAAACCATAAGTGTTCACACAGCCGTTGCTAATTACATCAGCCTTGTGATGCAGGGCTAATTATAGATGTGAACAAACAGGTCAGTGCAGAGAATACGATGCCCTACAGCACACACATGAGGAGACGACCAGCGCACAGGGAGAGAAAGTGGAGGCTGTGGTTTCACTGCTTTATGAAATCCTTAATGGCCGTGACATTGATAGTTCACATTAGATACTACTGAGCTGTTGTATTGAATGTTGCATTATGTGCAGTACCTGACTCTGTGAATTGAGAGTCCAATCGCATCATTTCAAGGAAATGCTCCAGGATCTTCTCCGGTGTCCCCGACATCACAGTGTATCTGGAGAGACACAGAACGAAAGGTCATCCTCTGCTAATCAAGAAACAATGGCTCTTACTGCTTAATGACACAACTATGGCCCTCAACTCTTCTAGGTCTGTGGTCTCATTGTCTACTTGGACTACAGATTTATACTTTGTCTAACGATGATGTCCTTCACAGAAAATAGCCGATCTACAAGCTCACAATGCATTGCAATGCAACATGTTGCAAGCTTGTAGATCGGCTATTTTCGTCATGGGACACAGTCGTACAACAGAGTATAAATTAGCCATTACTATCACAGAGGTCTTAGCTTTTTAACACTTTCAGAGTTAAATGGAAAAAGGCAGACACAGCTGATCTTGGACAGAGGATCCACACACACAAGAAAGGAGGATAAACACAGGCCAGGCAATGTTTGTTTTCATTTCTTAACAGTGTTAGACCTGGAAGCTAATGTTGTGTCTCCACAACTACAAGGGGACAAGAACAGGTTGACACGCTTGCCACCGTTATATGCGTGAGGAGGAGTTGATTACAGGGCGACTCACGCCGAGTGATTGTGACCTGCCAGGCCTGCCTTTTCCCCAGGAGTCAGGCCATCATTACCAATATGTCACTACAGTGATGCCTCCATTGAAATCACTGCAGTCATTGGCTCCGTCTCAAATGGAAAGGCAGCATTCGAAGGCAGACAGACATCAAGGACTGTCCAATTCAGAAGATAGCAGGCAGCATTTTATGCTATCTTCTGAAATGAAGGTGCCTTAATTTGGCTGATTTTGAAGGAGGCATTAGAGTGGCCTCCTAAGGGTAGGATAATCCATAATTAAGGGCAAACATGTCACTTACATTTGTCCAATGTGATGTGATTTATTTAAATATGGAAACTACATTAATGGAATCTGACTTTACTGAAGTGACATAATTTGTTGTAGCTACCAATTCCTTTCATGAAAACAGGTTTTAATCTTACAATGATAACTGCTAGTGACGAGCTACCTGCCATGGAAATGTTGTGTGCCTCAATGACATTGTTTTCCAGGTACCTCCACACATAAACCTTTGCTTTCGAAGGCCTGTAACTAATCAGGCTAAGAGGCAGCAGGCAGCTGCCTTCTGCTTGAGACACAGTCATATGTTTCCTCTCTCTGGCTCACTACAGTATGTGTTTGAACTGCTTGTTGGCCAATGCCCGTGGGCCAGCTCTGCAGCAGCTAGCATCTGCTCAGGATACAGGAAACCACCTGCTACTTTTGCCTGCTTCATACTGTGCTACAGTAAGATGGAGCTTTAAACATGATCAGACCTATCCGGGGGGTCTAAGCACATGAACCCTAGCGTATTCTATTGTTCTAAGTCTGTTCTCTGCAAATCGAGACCCTAGAATTATACGGTTCAGACCAAAAAGTACTTCATGTTATGTGTGAGAAGATTTACACAAAATACTGTATAAAAGCATGAAACAATACAGAATTTAAGTGGCTGTGACTCTGAACTCTTTTTTTTTCTTTTTTCTAATTTTTTATCCCATGATTTTTTAACCCCTATTTTTTTACCCAGTGCCAATGCCTAAGCGTGTAATCCTGGGAACTACCTTCCCTCTGCCAACCTAGGGAGGCCAGGGCCGAGCTCATGCCTCCTTCAATGCATGAGAGCCAACTGACCTTCTTGTCACCTGACAGGGGAGAGTTTCCCTGGTTGGACGTAGCGCGTGGAAGGAACACGTTATTCCAACCAGTTCCCTTCCCCTCCATCAGGTGCCCCGGCTGGCCAGGGGGAGGCAGTATAGTGACCAGGATTACTGCATGTTTTTTGTGAGGGTACCTACCCTAGGAGACACGGGGAGAACATGCAAACTCCACACAGAAAGGCCCTTTCACCAACCCCACCTAGGGTGTGGGCACTGATGACGCGGAGGAGAGAACACGCTCTGAACTCTGATAGAACCGTGTAATTTCAAGCTGTATGAAACTTATTTGAACATTTACTTGTAATGGGATGAGGTGGTTCCACGGATGGAGCTGCGAGTGCTGCTGGAACTCTTCTCCAAGACCAGAACATCCTGCTCATGCTCCTTAAGACGCACCGTGTTGGCCTCCACATCCTTGAGACACAAACACACACACACACACACACACACACACACACACACACACACACACACACACACACACACACACACACACACACACACACACACACACACTTAATTCATTAATTAATTAATTAGTTAATTAATTGTGGAATAAATTCTATGACAGAAAAATAAGTGACTGTTCAAGATCTGATCTTGAACTCAAAATAACCATAATCACTTTGTTTTGTAATATTCCCCCATTTTCCCTAATTTAGTAATTGACAATCCCCAGTGCGGCCTTCTGTCGCTGCCAACCTCTGCTGTCGACATGGGGAGGGTGCAGACAACCATGTGCCTCCTAACATACACATGGAGTCACCAGCTGCTTCTTTTCACCTGACAGCGAGGCGTTTAAGAGTCGAGTGTAACATGCAGAGCTTCACGCCATCTCTCCCAGATTCCGTCCCCACTGAACAGGGCCAACCAGCAGGGGTCCTTAGTTCAGTGACAAGGACATGATCTCTCGCCAGCTTCCCAGCCACAAACATTGCCAATTGTGTTCGTTTGTAGTGCCCGGCCAAACCAGAGTCACAATTGAACCCAGGTCTCTGTGGGAGTATTTTAACTTTGCAAAGATGCTTATCTTTTGCAACATAATGACAACTTGTTCGTAATTCTCTTCAGGTCTCACCTACCTGGTCTTGACTCTGTTTTGTTATGGTATGTCTCTGCAGTTTCACTGTCAACAGGCAGTAGAACAAAATATAACGTTTACCTTCTTTATGATCATCTTACATCATCGTTACAATCATTTGTCTCTGCTCTCTTTCTAAAAAATATCCGTGAGTATTTCACATGCAGTGGCAGTAACCTCAGCTCGCTGGTTACTCAGCAGGAAGGATTAGTTGGCTTGTCCAGTGGACCAGCAGAGTTTGGAGGTCAGCATTCTGAGGGCCCACAGACAGGCCAGTCTGATCCAACAGGAGGTTCACACACAGTGAGAAGACCTGCATGAGCGTCATACATCCGGGCCTTTTGCTTATCTGCTTCTGAGCACAGATAACTATCACCCGCCTCCAAGTTCAAACAATCACTACCTTGCTGACTAAATAAGGCTATTGTGATAAAACAGACAGTAATCCTCAGTTTTTAATTTATTTTTTGTACCCAAATGCTAATGGATGTTACTGTGCATGCAGACGGTGCATTGGACAGAGGACAGATTTATATAGTCGTTTGAAGGTATGTCTGTTAAGTCTATCTTTAAGTTACACAAGTGACCTTGTATGTATTATTATTAGTGAGGTGAGTAAATAGGTGCTGAACTTGTGTATTATATTACACAGTAATTGTACAACATATAACTGTAATGCTGAGCCTCAACCAACAGAGGGCAATAGAGACAATTGTATTGCCAATATTGCATTTAATACTGAGCACAATGAGAGACTCACCCTCAAGATCCTGTTGAAGTCCTCCTTGTCCACTCTCAGAAAGTGACAATTATCTTCTCGCAAGACAATGGAAGCAGCACGGGGCGCATCGTTGACAAGAGCTAGCTTCCCGAAGTCATCTCCTTCATGTAATGTGCAAACAACCCCCTGCATGGATTAGAGACAACATTACATAGGGGTAACAAATAGTAATATGTTAGATTCATTGGATTAACACCTACTTTTCCATAGATGACAACATTGACTGAGCCCTTGAGGATAATGTACCATGATGTGCCTTCCTCCCCTTGGTTGAACACTGGAAAGAAAAAGAGAGAATTAACCACTCCATATACTTTGTCATTTGACAAATAGGGAAAATAGCAGATCTTGAAGCTCGGTTTGTAAGATTATAGATCTAGCTATTTAATTAGCTTAATGAAATAGGTTTTAATTCATTAATTTCTTATATTTCACCCATAATAACATGCCCAAAATAGGGACCCCAGGGGTAATGTGTTTCACATCAGTTCACACAAACACCCTCAAATAATCTCAGTTTAATGACAGGTTACATTAATGATTACAGATATAGCATTTGGTATCTTGCCTAATCTGGGATCTGTGGGATTAATTTAGCCACTGAATAAAATAAGGCCATCGCCTATGCTTCCATATCCATGTCACCAGGATTTTGTGACAAGGTCCCTTTTATTATCATAGGGTTACTTACACACTGTTCCTGCTTTGGCATGAGACTCAAATATCAGCACTCCAGCCAATTCTCTCTTTACCTGTAAATACAAAGTATACAGGAATATTAATGTAACATTTGTATTCTCACTTTACTTTTTATTTATTTTACTTAACTTAACCACCATAAAAGATTATAACCAGCCAAATCAATAAGCAATATACCATACTACTTTAGTTTAACGTCTCAATTTCTTCAGTTGCATCCCTGTGCAGAACAGTAGCTAAACTAAGATAAATTATTTTATTTGAAGAACATTAACCTAATCATGATTTTCTGTGTGTGTGTGTGTGTGTGTGTGTGTGTGTGTGTGTGTGTGTGTGTGTGTGTGTGTGTGTGTGTGTGTGTGTGTGTGTGTGTGTGTGTGTGTGTGTGTGTGTGTGTGTGTGTGTGTGTGTGTGTGTGTGTGTGTGTGTGTGTGTGTCAATCCGCAGATAATCTCGTATAGGCCAATCAGCATCATATTGCTTGTGCACACTGACAGTAGGTCAAGGGCCCCAATTCTCGAGCCAGTTGCAGACATGCAAGGTTGCCGGTACAAGCCGATGTTAGATTAACACCAAAATAGTCTTCAGTCGCTCTTATATTAATGGCGCTTTGCCACCTAGGCGCACTGACAGGAGTGGACCACATTGGAAATAGGTATTTCATTATACTTTATGTGTTATCGTGGGTATGATTTATATTGCGTTTGCCAGGAGGAAAACAGTAGAGATGATGTACAACTATCACATGCCATGCTACTCTTTCATGGCTGTAGGTAGAAATGTAAACTGCATACATTGCTATTATTATTAGTACATACCTTCTGGTAGAGATTTGCGTTCTACTGAGCGCATCTTTCTAGCTAAATAGGTGACGATGTGAGTCTTTATCAGTACTCATTTAATAACAACTGTACTGTATAAATATGTGCTGCAGGCAATTAAAAAAGGGAGATTTGGAGCACATGAAATGTGAGGAACTGATTAAAATGTGAGGAACTGATTAAAATGTGAGGAACTGATTAGTAAGATGACAGAGATTGATTCTGCAGGTTTGAGAGGTAGTCTATGCACACACACGGGGACAGAATCCATACTCACAGTGGTAGATAGATGAGATAAGGCTTTTATATGGAGCAATTCTTCATAAATGATTTCCAAATCATCTGCCGTCCTCTCCCCTGGTCTGGAGAACAGGAAGAAGACAGTAATTTAAAAACAATTTTGGCCATAAACACAATCACACTAATCAACTTTCAACCTTGACTGGCAGAGACTCCTACAGACTAGCCTTACTGCTTTCTCAGAATCATTCTCATGTGGGCGTCGGGACCGATCTGTGAGAGGAGTAGGAGAGTATCTTGCAGCTCTTCTAGGCTCTCCTTCATCTCCTCCTCAGTGGGAAAAGGAGCGTCTTCCCTTTCATCATCCAGAAAACGGTAGAAAAAATACTTGTCCTGGAAGCTCAGCTCCTGGTCCACTGCATCCCAACACAGAGATTGTACACACGTCCATCATTGACAAAGATTTTGCATTCCCCTCTTACATGTGTATACATACATGCACTCCCAGCACACACACGCACACGCACGCGCACACGCACACGCACACGCACACGCACACGCACACAAGTTATTATGGTGAGGGGTTAGGTTTAGGGAAAGGGTATTGTTAAAAAGAAAAGATGTTCCCTCAAAGATAGCAAGATAAGCATGTGTGTATGTGTCTGTGTGTAGGGGTGTGTAATGTGGGAGTGCAGTGCAAGTGTGTACTGTGTACACATGTGAAATAGCAAAAGTAATACATAATAGTAGTAGACAGTAGTACATGGTACACACACATACACACACTCACCATGGTTGAGAACTCCCTCTTCCAAGAGCACCTGCCACATGCCTACAGCTTGAATGCGAGAGTGGACACATGAGCTCTGCAGCATCTGCCAATCAACCAACTCTGTCCCCACGCAACACTGCCTATGAGACACAGAGCAACTCATATTATGTGATGTGATGCACACCATGCATCCATACGCAATACAGCAAAAGATACTGAACTAATTCAACAGTGATAAGAACCCAGCTCACCTGTATGTCTTCAGATGGTACTTCCGGTCTCTGATCATGTGAGGAGCCCTGGACAGAATGGCATTACGAAGAACCTTCCCTGCCTGCAGGATCTTCTCTGAGGGCACCTGCCAGGAAAGAGGAGACACAGGCCTCTGGTACATTTATCACAATAGAGTGCTGTTTAGCACTAATTATAGCATATACTGTAGTAATAGATTAGGAAACCACTGGCCTCTGATGATGTGATCATTGTCTACTACCTGAGTAATGGATTTAAGTTGTGGTTTGGCTGGATTTTCAATTAATGTATTCTGCAAAATAAAATAAAATGAAATGGCATGGGGAAAAATGGCATGAAAGACAAGACAATTTAAGTTGAAGTGGTCATAAAACTCAGTCAAAACAACAAGAATGGATGTAATTACCGGTAACAATGAAATGAAACACACAATTAAAACTGACATTAAAAGACATCAGAACAACCCATGTGCAGACACTGTAATAACCAGCATGTTTGCTTTACTGATGTGATGGCCACATGAAGCTCTCCCTGACGGCCATGACCAGTTTGTTCCAATTACTGTAAAATACTATCCATTCTTTTACCCTAGTTGATTTAATATCTGGTTATATCTCATTGAATATAAATCTACTTGAACGTGTGTGTGTGTGTGTGTGTGTGTGTGTGTGTGTGTGTGTGTGTGTGTGTGTGTGTGTGTGTGTGTGTGTGTGTGCGCGTGCGTGCGTGTGTCTAAAGTAGGGCATGGGGTGAAAGGGGGCTGTGACATCTAAATGCTTCAGTGAGCATCATAACTCCCAGATGTGTAGTAATCATGCGTGCGTGCGTGCGTGCGTGCGTGCGTGCGTGCGTGCGTGCGTGCGTGCGCGCGCGCGTGTGCGTGTGCATGTGTGGGGGGGGGGCTTCTCATGATTTATTAATCAGTGAATTAGCCCTGGTTGAGCTCATTAACTTATTTATGGTTAAAAGGTATATTTCTGAATTACATAACACAATTATGTAATCGATGTATCTGACATAATGTGGAATTCCCACACCAATGTACCGGTAAATATCTGCCAGCCATGTGATGGGCTTAAGGGACATCTAGTTGACAATGTTTGTGCTACGTAAATGGCATTTTTGCAGCATATATCTTCCAGACCTTGTTTTGGCAAGGCTCTGTCTAACCTCCCCCCAAGGAGGAACAAGAACAAGCCACTATAAATCTGCAGAGAAGTGCCATGTTATCAGTGCTGTGGCAAGGAAATGACCACAGGGGCAAGGTGGGACAGGAACTGTTACGGCGGGAAACAAGACCTCCACAGCAAACGTGTTTATATTTAGACAAACTTTAAACAAACTCTACATTCCAGATGTATTTCCACCCTTCTCCTGGAGAAGTGGGTAACAATAAAGGATCTTGTTATATCAGGCAAGAAGGCTGTAGGCAAGGAGCAAACAGTCCAGAGTTTATGTATGGGAATTGGGAGACTGGGCCGTAAAGGCATAAATGCTGTGAACAAAACATCTCATCTCCATAGCAACCCCTCAGCAACTCAACAATAAGATGTGAAAACTATACCATATAGACCCCTTAACAGACGACGTCACACTGATAAGAACCAGTATGCGTGCAACCAGTGTGCTCTTAATGAAACCCATTCTGTCAGGTCTCGCTAGGACGCGCCTCACTAGCCAACACACAAGAGGGGGTTGGGGTGTGCTGAAACCAGCGCACCCCGAAACAACAGGTTGAGAATTGATTGCGTGAAACAATCACCTGTGCATCAAGTCTCAATGTTAGTAAACAAATAATTGGTCTATAAAACAGACCACTAAATTAATGCATGCTGATTTGTTTCTTTTACAATTCTGTAAAAGATCAAATTTTGTGGAAGAGATCTACCTTATTCTGATGTTTGGACAGTGAACCAAATGTATTGTTCCTTATGTTCTCTTTGTCCGGCATTCCTGAATGAGAAAAGTGGGAAACAAAATCTAAGACCATACATATTGACTTTAAAGTAAGGTAAAACAATTACAAAATAAGTCAAATAAACAAACCAAAACATGAAATCAGTAGATTGAGACTATCCTAGATGTACCTTTCAGAAAATATTTCCACAAATGTTTTGGTGTATTCTACTGACACGTGAATCTACTGTGAATCACTCATCATCACTCACTCGCTATTGTAAAGGAACAAATGTTTGCAACAAGTTCTTATAACGTACAGAGAAATTACATTTTATTCTGACTTTTTCCATGGGAATAAGATATTCTTTTCATTCTATATTATGTGACAAAACCAAACAGGATTTGTGGTTATTACTAAGCTTGTATTGTACCCTACAGGATAAATAATCAGTCAAGCGTGCTATGTCACTGTCAACTAAAGGGTAAATATACAGCTATTCTTAGACTTGGCTTTCGGATTGCTGATACAACTAAGAAAAATAATAAAACATTGAACAACACGGAAGGCTGAAAAAGAGCTAAGTCACTACAGAAATATACGTTTTCATATGGAGACGACAAACCTAAAAAAAAAATCTCATTTAAAAAGGGCAAGTGGAACCACACCAAAAACTGAGACAATGTCGACACCATATACACATCGGGTGCCAAACACGGTCTGAACCGTGTGTTTACATAGTGGCGGTTCCGAAGCTTCGGTGCCGAACACGGTCTGAACCGTGATTTCAGTCTTTTTGTTTTTTTCGTTTTTCTCCGCGCAGGCGGAGCTAGAGCAGCTCTGGGAGCACCCATTGTAATCCTGCGAAGGAAGTGCCAGATCACTCACCGGAAACACTTTTTTTCCCCCATCCGCTTCCTGTCTATTTCCTACTTGAAACGCCTATATCTCCAAATCTGTTTCCTGTGGGGAAAAACGGTCATGCGCGATGCGCGATCCCCCCCCCGTTGTAACCCACGAGTGGAATGTTATGGTTCCAGCCTGTAGCCAGGCTCATGGCAGAACATGAATCGATGCTTTTTTTTGCGTGGATTTGCTTGTAACGCACGTGGAAACTTTAAACAGCAAAGCGCAGTCAATGGGGAGAATGCTGGCACCCACGGTAAGTTGTTATGAAAAAATGCTGGCACCCGATGTGTTAAGCAAAAATATCACCAGCACTCACAAAATGTCCTTTATAGTTCATTTTTATTTTGATAATCACAGGCAGCATAGGGATGTGTTTCGGCAGAGCTTGTATGAACTCTTCTGAGCCGTACACCTGGTAAGTGACTTATCGTTGTGACTTGAGTCGTGCTAGCATACTTTTTTAAGTTACAGTATATGGCGAGATCTAATCTGAGTTCCCAGAAGTTTTCGCCAGCTCTGGCGAGATCTGGCTTGGCTCGTGTTGTTGGACTTAATTTATTTTTATTGTAAACTGATCCTAAGAAAGACATTTGGAAGAAACCCAATTTGATTCTGTAACAACAACATGATCTCTTGGCAGCAGCCAATAGTCTAGTTAGACTTTCTTGCTGAAAAATGTTGGGAAGCTAGCTGGTCATTTTTTTATGGTGAGTTGCTTTGAGCTGACCTGAATAAGTTATTTGCTATGTATACTGATTTCACTTGCAATGATAAATGCCCTCCATTGAATGGTGTCCATAAAGCATGTAATGCATAACAGTTGAGTAATGACTAATGATGACGTCACAGTCACACTCAATATGTTTTTTTGGATAAAAATAAATCATTCAGATGATAAAAGGATAATATAATTAGATTGACTGTTAAATGTTGCAAATCTAATTTTGTTTGATTGCTGAGCAATAAAGCACCTGTAATGAACTTACTGTCACCGTTAGGACCACTGTCCATCACACCATAGGGTGGAGCAAGCAGCCCAGCCATGCACTGACGATACTTCTACAGAGACATGGAGAACACAAGCAACATCACATATTAATGTCAAAATAAAACGTATCAAATACAGCTCATGCCAGATGTGGTGTACATCATGTTACCGCATTGGTTATTGGTTGCGGTGTCACGATGAAAATATTAAACCTTAAATAATCTCTACAGCTCAGTGACACAGCTGGTAGGAGGGGTGAGTGATAAGCTTTTAGACTGTTCTTTCATTTTTAATCACGCTCCCGTCATCTAATGTGTCACACCCACTTCCAAAACACAAGATCACAATCAAATGCAACACATCCGTCGCCTCATTTGAAGAGAGGCTTAAAGTACTTGTTTCATCTTGTGAACAAGCTCTTAATGTAAAATCTACATCAGAGAGTGAGGGAAATATTGCATGTACCCCAAGCTTTGCATAGCTTGAGTAGTCATTGTTTACTGTACGTGTGACATTTGACTCTTCATTGTGACACTGGCAGAGGTTTTTGTAACTGGATAACGCTGACTAAACCTAGTCTTAAAAGGTCAAAAGGAATTATCGCAGATTACACTGGAAACTGAAAATCAAACGCACTAACACCATTTGCCCTCAGGGGCTGGGGTTGAGGCCGGGGGTGTTTCTATTTTTGAGAGATATCCGTCATATACTGTGTAATAACACTAGTTGGCTTTACAAATAACGATGTTAATTTAATCTAACAGTTTAATGGGTATATGGCTCTGTACAATTAATTATTTTTTTACTAGAAAATGTATCGTTACTTTTGTTTTCACACTAATTATTATTATTATTAAAATTATCATTATTATAAATAGTATTCATTACAATAAAACCTTGTTTTCTTCTATTGACTAGTAACACCCAAACATTTGTATCTATTTTATTTGTATTCCCTCCATTAGCCATTTTATTAGAAAGCATTAACACATCATTTACTCTTTAGTCAACCACAGAAGAATCAGAGCATGACAATTGAACTCGCTTATACAGTATTGACACTGCGCCCTGGAGCACTACATCTCTTATGTAATGAACATTATAGAGCACCATTGTTCTTGTTCATGTAATGTCATATCATTGTTCATGACACTGCTTGCGTAAAGTTGTCAAATCGACCGACATCATCGCAATGATGAGATATGCAAATTAAACTATCTGCAGAAATACAGTATGTCTTGTGTAATACATGGTAAGGTCAATGGGAAGAGCAGAGTGAAGCTCAGTTCAGATTCTCTGCATAAACAAACACAAGTTGTTTCAGGTGTCATACTATAGACAGCATCTGTGTCCTTTTAGATTTTAGCTATATTTTAACCACTTTAACCATTATTTTATTCTTTGACTATTCAAAAATAGCAGATATACAAGCTCATAGCGTGTCACTTCTTGCCGCGCTATGAGCTTGTAGAACTGGTATTTTTGAAAAATCTTGAAAATTAGCGCAAATCTTTGAATATATATTTTTAAGCGGACATTTTTAACTCAAATCCATATATTGGGGGTCCCTGGAACAATATTTTTGAGATGTGGGTTCATGGCCAAATACATATCATTTTTGGGGCCATTGACATAAAAAGGTTTGAGCACCATTGATTTAGAAACATACGTTTTTCAAAAAACTTTATAGAATTTAGAAGACATTTTTAATTATTATTCAAATAAAATTTATTGAGAAACAAGTGTTTTTCTTTACAGATCAAGAGTCAATAGCCTAATAATTAAAATTAAATAAAAATCGAATATCGAATCAAATCGTGAGCTTAAAATCGAAAGTCGAATTGTAGGAATTTCTCAGTCAACCCAAAGGCTGACTGATAAACACTCACTATCGCGCTGAGATTAGCACTGAAAATAGAACATCTACAGTACAAGCACTATAAATCACACGTTACAGTACCATCACATCAGTCCACTCCACCTTTCCATCTCTGGTCAGAAGATATCCATTGAAAGCTAAAGAACTGAAGAGTAATTTGTTGCTAGATGGTACTCAGAGGTCAAGTTTTAAATTCAATTCAAACCCTCTGAAGTGAGCTAATCACTTTAAGTTCCCCTTAGAGGCGCACACAGCTTTCCCCCCAATTACGAAGCCATTTAAATATCTCAGTGACCTCATATTTTAAAAGCATTTTCCCTAATCTACTCCAAAACACAAATTGACTGCACCAAAGCAAACAACATCACAGCATCACACTTTAAATTAGAGCATCTTTTTAACAAAGGGAATAAGGAGCCAAAAAAGATACTTTTACTAAATATTCTAACATTCTAAGAATGTTCAATTTGTCTCTTATCTCAATGAAACAGAAACAAAGCCAGACTGACTTCAACATGTACAGTATATCTGTCATTGCTGACAATTAAAGGGCTTGGTTCGTGTGCTTAGACCAGACAGCATGAAGATACCCAGGAGATGACTCCATCACTTTGTGACCCCTCTGAACAAATAAAGCCCTGTTCCCCAGAGGGGCGGGATGAAGCAGAGAGGGAGGTGGTGTTGTTCTGAAAGGGGATTAGATCTAATTTCAGGTGTGTAAAAGCACTCAGTTTTTACTTTGTTAGTATGATGTCACCTCTTCCTCTTCTGACCCACAATGCACTTGTTTCTATATAAGGTGCAGCCAGATACATCGATCATGACAAATGCAATATTTGAAGCATTTATTTGAGGCAGGCGTCTTATTCTGTGGCACAGAGATGTGTCAAATTGATTCATTAGCTGACTGTAAGTCTTAGTTTTTCATTAAAACCGTAAGTGAAGTGACAGGGGAATATGTTCTTCTCAACAGGCGGTTGATATTCATCCTCCTTATTTATATGCCATTTTGCCTGTACCACTTTACTGAATTATGTACTTGTAGCAGAATTTCACATTCGCTGTAACCCCTTACTATAATGATGATTACTATTTCACAACTGTTAAAGCTGTGTCTCAATTCAAAGCTTCCCGTTTCTATGTCATCTTTCTCCTAATTTGATTCCATAATATTAGGAGATTATGACCTAACGCAGCACTTCAAGTCAATTTCCTCTGAATAAGTTAAAGATATTATAGGTGCACTCTGGTTGTTGAAAGGATGTATGAGATCAGACAGTTACCTGGAACCCACAGTAGAACCATTACAGTCATCTGAATGCCATCCATAGACCAGGGGGAAAAAAACATTGCTTCGATTGCCTCTTATAGAAGCAAGAGGTTTCACACAGTTGAAGCAAATTCTAAGTCAGAATTACTCTGAATATAAGCTGAAGGACAAAGTGCTATATCTGTGCATTCATACAGGGCAATGAGTCATCTTGATGTTCTAAGAGCACTGTGTTTCCACGTTCATCAGTTGATAACCTCTCTTATCTCAACATGAAACAGAAGCTTCAAAGAGTATGACAGATGTGCCATTTTGTATTCCTCCGGGGGAAAGCTTGGCCAGCTAACTGATCTGCCCAATTTCTCTGTGAGCCACATGGTTCACACAACAAACACAGACCGCAAACAAACAGGACAAGTGCTCTCCAAACACCTCCAAACCAATGAGTAATTTCCATTCCAATATACGTTGTGTATATAGTCGCTGTCGGGCGGAAACCTTGTACTGTATGTCCAAAAGACTTACTTTTCAGGAAATGGATAAAATAACCTGTGTTCCAATGGATTCAATGTAGTTATTATTTAGTCACAACCTCTTGGTTATATATTTATAAGACCCACAGACAGAGTGAACCACTTTCAATCCGTCATTAGACAGATTGAAAGTATACAGAAAGTATACAGAAAATCTAGATCTACAAGCTCACAACGCATTGCATCGTGATGCATTGTAGATTGCCTATTTTCTCTACTTTTGCATGACAGTAGAAAATAGGGCATTCATTTATGGGGTAAAAAATAAATAAAAAATAAATATGGAGATGCAAGGTTTCTGTCAGACAGCAACAATATAAATCAGAGACTCAAGAGTAGCTGAAAAATACTGAATGTATACATACCTCTACCTGAGCTTCTATGCTTTTGAGTTTTACAAATAATCCCCATCACAACAGGAGCTCAAGACCTCCAGCCATGTCACTGTTGCCAGTGCAAGCTTCACTTTAGCCTGCCATGCTTGAGCACATCTTGCATGCTGAGCATCACTGTGCATGAATGCACAATTGTATGTTGAATAATTCACCCCATGTTGCATAACATGCATAGTACAAACTGCCTGTTTCTGAGAGATTCTCAAATTAGTCTGTCATTCTCAAAAAAATACTGCTTCTGAAAGGCACACCACACAATACGTTTAATGCATTTCCATGTTGTAAGAATTTCCTCCAGAGACATTTCAATTAAATATTTTCATGTGTACATTCAGAAATGACATTTTGTGGCAATATTTTACTAACCAACTAATACCAAGTTCTGAGGCAACCTTCCTTATAAAACAAGTAAGTGATGCGTCATGAAGATAAAAAGCAGCACTTACCCGACCGAGGATGCTTACAGTTTTTCATGCACCTGTAACTGTTGTTAATGACTGACAGGTCCTCCACGCCCTCTTTATTACAAGTGTTGACAAACACTCACAGAATAATTGAGTCCAACTCTTCAGGGTCCCACAGTGACACACTATTCATGGATCCATAGCCAGCGTGTGCAGCAGCAGTTTGCTTGCATGCTGCGCTGTCAGAGCAGCAGTGTGTGATCAGACTGAGTTAGCCAATGAGCCCCGTCTGCCAGACCCTAGCAGGGCCAGCCGTCAGCCGACTTCCTTTGAGCAGCGGTTGCTAGGTGATTGCTCTCTACGCCAATCATCAGGCACCCATTAGTGCACTCAATGGTCAAAACTATACTACTACAGCAGCACACCCCAGGAGCCGTAACCATAAGCATCAAAAATAATTATTCAAATGTTTGTATTTCCAATATCTATGGTAAATTCATGAAAAGTTTTTGGTAACTGGTATCCTTAAGACAAATTCTTCCCTAATCTGGTTTCTGACATGGAGCTATACTATACCATCAGGCTTAATTTATAGCCATGCATGTTAGACATGGTCCTTTATTCATTTAGTGCTAGATTGAATATGTAGGCCTACAGACAGTACATCCAGTGCCCAGTCTTCATATCACCAGGTGATTTATACTTCATTGTATGATGGAGTCACGTGCTGAAAATAGCCGATCTACAAGCTCACAACACGCCACATGCATGTACTATTTTCCTTTTTAGATGTGCGACTCTGTCGTATGTAGGAGCATAAACAGGACCGCTCCTCTCCAAGGACAGAGGGCAGATGGTGTCTTATCTTTGACCTTGTTACTGATCAAAGCTACACAAAGGACCGCTGCATTTAATCCAATTGAAGCTTTAGAAACAGCAAACTAACCCTGTGCTCTCCTTTCAAGAGCTAAATAAAATAAAGTATTGTTTTATGTGTACATGAGGAATGAGCTATAACCCATTTAGACCCGAGGCCGATTCTAAAAACGCTTTCTAAATCCTGACCTAAGTTTTAAATATGTATAAAATAATTACAAAAAATAGACTTTAGACATGACACAAACAAGCACATTTGTAGGACTTTGATGACAATGTCATCAATGTAAAAACATCCTGTTTTTAGCCCTGGTAGCACTAGGGCTATAAGCATGGCCAGTTCTGTCCATCCAACACTTTGATTCCAAAAAGATATCTTGAAATCTACTAGCTGGATTGTGCACCTTCATCAAAGAGGATTCATTTATGAAGATACACCATCCCGATTGGAGCCACTAGAGCCGACATAGTACACAAATCCTACAATGGTCTCCTAAGTGGGCGCCGGCGTCTGACGGTAAATCTCGCGAACGTCCTATGTTTACTGGTGCTAGATCCCGTGAGAGTGTATTACTGAGAACGGTCGATAATACATATAGTATTAGTACATTCTCTCCTGATTTGTCTCTCTGAAACAATCAATTTTAGTATGAAAAATCTTGGGAATATTGTTTGGCTTGTGACGATCGGATCCAATATTTAGTTCAGTAACCATGGGGCTAAATATTGATTCAGAAACTGTGTTCACGTTCACTCTTCCATTGGAATTAATCCAACCTGCTTCCGGTCTCCTAAAAAGGCGTCCGCCTACTTCATACAGACACGGGAAGTAAACCAGAGATGGTGAGTCTTGCTATTTTTGTCTTGGCCTTCATCCTCCAGAGGATGAACCCTGACTTTGGTGACCCTATTGCCTTTCCTATATCGCCACCTATCGGCCAAAAGTACAGATTGCACCCAAGATATTCTCAAAATCTAATGGGCAGATTGCCATGAAACCTGCTGAGCACATTCATGAATCCTAACCATTTGACCCCATGACAATGGCTGTCGTTCAAACCACTCTGACCCAGGTTAGGTGTAAGCAGCACAGCCACTAGCGGCTTTTAGACTGTCTTTATATTTGTATATTTATATTTGTCCTTTATGTTGTCAACACAATTAATCAATGAAGCAATGTTATTATGAAGAGAGCCACTAGCCTGAAACATTAAGTCTGAAAATAAGGAAGCAAATGCCATAAAATTGTTGTAATTATAGTTTGTCTCCAGCATTGAATTTATGTGAGAGAAGCTTATCACCTTTGGGTGTTGGATTACTAATCAATGAAGCTTTGGTTTTGCTTACACTGTTTTTGTCAAAATATTGTGAGCAAATGTTTGGTTTTAGCAAAAGTACTGAAAGTCAAACTGCCTCAATCATAGCAGGTGGCTCTACACAGCCCATTTCAAATTATTAAAATTGCACTTCACCCAAAGAAATGTATGCATTGCATACCTTGTAAATCCTCTACACTTTCAGGACAAGGGTATGTGCGTATACTTGTGTTTGCACACACGCACACAAACCAAGAAAGCTACATGTAAAATAAATTCTATTTGTCCAGAATTGTTCCTATCTCACATTGTTTAGATTCACTTTAGAGAACTACAAAAAAGCGTTTAAACTTTAGGCCCTTCCTATGTGAAAGCCCCTGTACTGTGTGAAACAGTACATGACACTAATGTTAATTTTTTTTAATCAAAGAGAGACAGAAGAAAATATGAATAACACTTACATTTATAAACATTATAACACTGCACTGCAGGGAAAACGTGCAATTTTTTTAATTCAGTCACAATTTGTGTCTCTGACTTTTGATGATGCAATAACTTTTCTAGTGGAGATAAGGAAATAAACAGAAGTGCTGTTGATGCCATCTCCCAGCTCTTCTCCTTGTGTATATCCGCTGTTAACTGGGAGGGACTTTCGCTTGCACTACTACGGCTTGCTACGATGTTGTTGACCCCATAGAGGCTTCACGTGCCAATGCTGTCCCCCCCCCCCCCTCCACACTCTCCTTAAGCCCCCAGAGGGCACACTGTGTCTCTGCCACTTCCTGTTCATCAGCTGTCTCTACTGACTCCCAGGCTGCCTCTACTGACTGATGTTGTTATGACCAACAACCCCCCTCACCCCCAGCCGAGTGCCCAACAGAGCTGCCTCAAGCACAACCATACACACGATTCCCAAGAAACACGTGCAGAGTACATGCGTCCTAAATACAATTTTAAGCCTGTTCTATCTCTTGGCGCATTCTTCTGTTAATTATCTGCAAGTACAGTATTCCTTCCATATGCAAATATTACTGGTCAGACACTATAGGCCTTCAAGTCTAGTTCTATGCCGTTTTGGTGGTGATTGATAGCAAATGCTACCTTCACCTCCCTGTCCAGTGTCAAATTGGTGCCCCATACACTATACGCTATATGCACGATCTATCCTATCCAACTTATGATCCTATACTATCCTATCCTATCCTAGGCTAGCACTGTGTTATCAAATGTATGCACAGTACACATGCCTGTACAAACTGGAGTCCTATACTGTGCAATTCCCAGGCCGAAATGACAAACACAAAGCAAATGTGTCCAGCCGATGTGTGTATGTGACTGTCAGAGAGCTGCTTTCTGATTCTGTAAGCACAAAGTGTAGTAGTGTTGTTTCAATCTCTGTGGCTGTCGGAAGCAGGAAACAAGTGAAGGGAGAGATGATGATCAGGTCATCTTAGCTTCTGCTGCTGTTGCAGCATGTGTGTGTACAGTGTGTATGTTGAGCCTGGCTCATGCCTGCTCTGCTAAACAAACATGCACACACCCGCCTTTTCCAATAAAACAGGCGACTCCCAGACCTGAGTGCCGACTGTGTCAGTTGTTCACATTTAAATAAAATCTAATTGTATGTAGGAACTGCATAGATTCCCTATTGGTATTTCATGCCATATGCAGCCTGAAAGGTTCAAACAAATGGTGGCCTGTTACGTACACACACACGCGCACACGCACGCACGCACGCACACACACACACACACACACACACACACACACACACACACACACACACACACACACACACACACACACACACACACACACACACACACACACACACACACACACACACACACACACACACACACACACACACACACACACACACACACACACACACACACACACACACACACACACACACACACACACACACAAAAAGAGGAAGGGCTGGAAAAAGTTGGTATATTGAAAAATTAACATGGCATCTATGAATAATAAATAATTCCCATTGGTCATTCAAGCAGTACAGTATTGTTCAGTCTGGTTCCATTTTGTTGGAGTGCTCTGGCCCCAGGCTTTCTTTCTCTAGGGAAATAGATCTGTGTAAGAGGAGGCTTGCATGCCTGCTCCAGGGCCACCTTCACCCTAGACCAGGAGGTTCTCTCTCTCTCCCTCTCTCTCTCTCTCTATCAATGCTAGGACCTATTCATCAATAAAAAGTTATAGAAATACTGACCTTGCACATTAAGAATTTAGTGGAATGTTGGAATACACTTCAGCATAATGTGCCTAACAAGCATTTATGCTTCATGTGCTTTAAAATAAATACACAAAGCATACAAGTTAGCAGTGGTGGCCATTTTGTGGTGCCACAGCTCGAAAGCCCATACATTTTTCCCATAGATATTTCCGAAAATATCTGTATCAATTATTTTAATCCTGGAACCAATCATGACCATACAACATTTATTGTATGTAGTGAATTATTAGTAGTAGTGATTTATTTATGTATGTAGTGAAAGAGGACATGAAGTTAGTTGGTGTGAGAGAAAAGGAGGCAGAGGACAGGGTGAGATAGAGGCAGATGATTCGCTGTGGTGACCCCTGAAGGGGACAGCCGAAAGGAAAAGAAGAAGATAATATAATTGAATATTCAAATAATTTTTGACACAGAATCAAATGTTGTATGGTCTTGATTCACCAGGATTCTGGAATGCCTTGGTTCCAGGCTTAAAAGAATGAATATTAATATTTTCGGAAATCTCTATGGGAAAGACTATTGGGCTTTCGATGTGTGGCACTGCTATGCCCTATTGCAGGAAAATCAGAACCAAATTTGCACAAAATATCTACATCCAGGTCTCGCCAGCAACGGGTTACTGCCACAGCAATCTTTCTGCAATGCGGCAACACTGACTAAACACATGAAATAGGCAACCTTGGCAGGCAGAATATTTCTTGAAAACGCTGTAGTTATTGTTGGGAGCCAAATCTAATGCTAATTTGTCAACAAACTGATTGTGAGAATGCTCTCTTCGACAGCCCTCTGGGCAAGGCTTCTGTGACATTGTTAATTCAGCACCTCTTACCAGTAGCAGTGTGATGGACTGGTGTTAATGTTGTAAACAGCGGCTGTGGCTTTTAGCAGAGATTTCTGTGTGAAATAAAATCCAGTGACAGCAAATAAAGTCCCATTCTGACCTGCATTTTGACCTGTTAAACCCGACAAAGCTGAGCAGATAGAAAAGGAATAACATGAAAGAATAGAGTGGTTGTATAAATACCTTGGTAGAAACAAGACATGACATAAACAACAGTCTGAAAACAAACAAGTGCACTAATAACATCGTGGTAAAATTCCAATAACATTTTCCCTCCGACAGATACCGAGTCCTCAGTGCTAATTTATCCACTTGTAACTATGAGAGTGTACATATGTGTCCTTTTGGTGACATTTGTACAGAGTTAGGATTTTACTATGTACTCAGCCACCTCTTTTATCCCAGTTCAAGAACAACTGAGTTCAATTAAGGACAGAAGACGCACACGCACACACACACACGCACACACACACACACCAGGAAGCAAGAAATGGTGCGCTTGGCACTTACAGATCAGCACAGCAGAGACCAACCTTGATGAAGAGTCCAGGCCCTGGACAGAGATCAAAATGTGTAGAACAGTACAGTATATTCCACGTGGTCCTGAGTACGAATATGGTTATCCAGTCACAGTGAGGACCAGAGTGTCGACATAGACACAGATCCCCGCAGTTTTAACAGTCGCCTAACATGCCCTCCAGTCTCAAAGGAAACAAGCTCTCATACTCAGGAAACGAACCCCGGGCAGTGGCTCCAGCAGGAGAAGAGTAGAAAGAAGAGACAGGGCCTCTGAACAGTGGGACACCTACCAGTCCAAGGTTACGCTCTTCCTGCATAGAGAAGTAGAGAGCTGAAGAGCTGAGTGCTGCAGTAGGAAGATACATGGTGGCTGTCTCCTCCCAATGCTGGACCCCCACACACACAAACACACACCATACATACACACACTGTCTACACACACCCCTCCTCAATTTGGCTTTGGACAAAAACAAGGCTCAATACTTCCCATTTGAAGTGTTCTCTCTCTCTCTCTCTCTCTCTCTCTCTCTCATATACTACATATATATATATGTGTGTGTGTAGTTTTTATCGTTTTACTCTTTACTTCTTAACTTCTTACAGACAATCTACTAACAACCATGGTTGACAATCAAGAGAAATTCAGTCAACGCAGGAACAGAGAAATTACAGGTTTGTCTGCGAAGCTGTACTTCCACCTAGTGGTCAAAAGGCATAGCAATAAATACTGATGTACCAGAAACCGCATTGTGTGATACAGACAGGAATCATACATCGCGTACATTCCTAAATAATGTCATGAACTGCAATGAAGTTAGACAGCTAAATTATACTTGTAGTTTTATATACTTATAGTTGAAAATCTGTTATTTTTGGCGAGTGACATGTTGTACAACAAGGTGTAAAATAAATGTGACTTTTAAGTAGGCAGCCAGGCAGAAGCACTCACCTCCCACAGAGATTTGAACTCTCTCTGGTCAATGCGTAGGAGCTCGCTGAATTCCCGCGTGACGATGGTAGCATGCCGAGGGGTGTTATCCAGTATAGACTCACCAAACGCCGTCCCAATCCCCAGTGTGCAGATAGTGACAGCATCCTATAAGAGACCCAGTTACAGCTCTCAACTGACATAGTTATTTTATTATAAGCAGAAGAGGAAAACACAAGGAAGAGGACATAGGTACTTGTTGTTCTCCTAAACTTGGCCTTTTTGAGATGCATTTGAAGTGCTCTGTTCTCCACTGATCACTCTCAAAGTTAGGAGGCAATCTAGCTCCTCTGAGCACTTGCATTAGACTAAGGGATACACTTCAGTCTCTAAAAGCATCACTCCAATCAGGAGCCAGGCAGGCTGACTGGAGCCCTTAGAGCTCTGTATAATGATAGCTATTGACTGAGGTCCTGCAAGGTCAAACAGAATATTCTCTCTGCAACTAACACTTTAAATTGAGTCAACTTGAGTCAAGTAGAGAATTCTCACTCGCATGTGGGGTGCACATTTTTCACGCTGATAAAAATTAAATCATCAATGATATGCTAGATTATAAAACATTTCCTCCTGTTAATATCTGACAATTCTGCGAAACAGCTTATGAATATAATGGTTATTAAAGAAATCAATATGATATCATATTAAACCAGAATATCATCTTGAGTTTCAATTTGTTTTATCATCTGTCAGTATGTTCTGCCGTATCATATCACATGGGGGAAATGGAATCAGTGTTACCTGATGATTCGCTGTCTCAGACACTTTAACGTCCAGGGAGCCTGAAAGGACAGTGTACCAGCTGGTGCCAATGTCTCCTTGGCGGTACACTGAAAAATATAACGCACACAACCTAGTTTAGAAATGCAAAAAGTGGATATTATATATCATATTATTATTTTAACTTGTGTAAAAAAAAATGTCACATATAGTCATTTTTTTCTCTGATGTGTATGCCAGTTCATTATAATGAACTTAAAAAAGAGCATGAAATTATAATTGATATGATTATTATTTACATTACATTGATGAACAGCTTTGACTACAGTACAGTTTAAGGCTATGGAATAAGACCTACAGGTGATTCCTTTCTCCAAGCATTCATAGAATCCGCACAGGCATATCTGTTGCAGCAAACTGGGGTGAAACCTCTCAAAAGCCTTCACATTTTTCAGACGTGCCAGGATTATGTCCACATCTTCCCCTGAGCGCTCTGCAGGCCTACAGGGAAAAACAGACCGCAACAAAAGGTTAAGTGCTAAAATAAAGGACACAACAATGTACATAATGTCTTAATAGTGCATAGTGCTGCCATCCTCCATAACGTATGGCCCTTAGCCAAGGCTCTATAATACTTTCACGAACTTCTATCATATTGTGTGTTATTGAAGGCGATGGAGAAAAATGCTGTCCTGAATGCCACTCCATAACCTTTTAGCAAATTACACTTTAGTTTAGCACTCATCAACAATTCAGTGAGTGAGCACTATTGCCCAGTAGATGGGGGCATTGTCAACCGTGAATAGACCACTGCTTCTGTGTGATGAAGTTAATCACAGCGTTAATTACTTATATTCTTTATGCCACTATTGCAGGATCTCTGTATCTGTTACATGAATGTTGTTGTCAAATGGCTGTCGAATGGCAAATTTGATATTCATTTTCAGGCATGTAGTATGGACAAAGATTATTTCAGCAAAAAAACGCTTGCGTGGTAGGAGATAATTTTTGCTTGATTATTATTCTATGGGTGACATGGCTTTTGACACAGTGTCCTCTAAAATAGAGAAAAATCTTTCACCTGGTATCAGCTGAGGTGCTTAAGTTAAAAAATATTAAACTGGGTGAAAAAGGGTATTGACCTAAGCTTTGGCAGTCAAATGCACTCCACATATGAACCTGCTGAACCCTACTTTCCAATACACTCTGCATCCATCATTTAGTTGAGTGCATCCATTCCTGTGGGAAGGCATCTATACAGTACACCACATTAAAATAATGTATATCAAGGATAGTGGATGACGCACACAAAATGTGTGATAGATTACAGGACATCTTTTAATCTTTCTTCTGTTTCTTTTCTATCTTTTCAACACTTAAAATGGAATCAATAAGTAAGTCAAAACCACAATACAAATGCATCCCACACCATAACAACCACCATGAGGTTTAATATTGCTCTGAATTATACATTCTGGAAAATTATATATTACTGTCTCAACTGAGAGGTCATGCTACAGGTCATGCTGAATGTCAAATGTGTTTTCACTGAACAACAGTATACAAGCACTGTAAATAACTCATTAAATATGCCCTGGCATCCGTTCAACATCTACTAGGCAAATTACTATACCTTTCACCCTAGGCGCTGTTAAACCAGGCCAGCAGCAACATTCATCAGAGAAATGCCTCTGGTTGCATCATGTTTTGTTTTTTTTCTCTAATAGGTTATTAAGAGAAGTGAGTTGCCTGCAGTGTTTAGTTGCCATGTTTAGTCTTTTAAATAAATACACCAACACATTTTGCTCTGACTACAGCTCATTTGTCTATTGTAGAGCGAAATTTGAGAACAACCTCCCAGAATCTAAAAACAGGGCATCTATTTGGAAATCATCCAAGGCCACAGAGTGTGACTAGCCTACAGTGTTCAAATAACATCAGGATGAACATCAGGTGAATCATATGCTGTTTCCCATGAATAGGTCATAATCATACTATAGGGCCATTTAATTTTTGTGGCATGGGGTGGATCTAGCACTGACGAAAGGACACTGCTGTGTAAACACATCTGGCATGCTGCGTCACACTGCTGATTATAGCTAATGTACTTTGAACCTCTTCTCAGGATACAATACGGGTAGGTAGTCCCCCTCCCCGATCTCTCTCCTTTCTGTCATTCTGTATCCATTTCATGTGGAGGAGACTGCCAAATCAAACGTCACTCACTACAATTGTGAGCCTGTAGTGACGTAGTAATGTTGTAGTGATATGTCAGTTTTATAGTCAAACTGATTAAATGTGTGGACACTTCTGTATGAATACTGCAATTGGCCATTAGAATTCATTACGTTGAAAAGAGCTAAATTAATAAATAATATTGCATAGACATAGGACCACCTTCAAACCATCTCATGGAAGCTTCATCATACCGTGGAATTGATCACTTAGTACTGTGATTGAGTTTGAGTGTATATTTAAAAGTGTTAGTGGTATGCTTATTACATGTCTACGTAGTAGAATAAACAGCCATAAAACTGCAGCAAAATGTCCACATCTGACAAAACTTGAAAAAGATTACATTTAAGGTGTTGCAGAATAGTGAGGAGCAAATGATTTGTCTGTCAGTATAGCCAATGTACAAAGACTTCAACTTGCATGAACAAACTCTGTCTGTCCTGCACCCTTAGAGGGAGGTGAAATTATCTTGCATCATACTCCCTTGTAACCCAAAACCAGAATGTGTTTTATCAGTCTACAACATCAGACAGGATTTGCTGAGCTTGTATTCCATCTGCATTTCTCCTTCCTGAAGTTACCAACTTCAGCGTAATAGAAGAGGCACCACAATAGGCTACTATTCACACTTAAGTAACTAATGCACAAAAAGCATAATATTGACAAGATAATGCAACTTATCAGTTTGCCACACTTGGTTGATAGTGTTGGGTAGCCTAATAGAATGGTCACTACGTGAGTAGCACGCAACGCCTAGAAATCACTGCATGATACAAGCCTAGGATCAAGACTATTTTTGATATTTTGATATGTTCATATCTATGATAGATATGAAAATATGAAAATGGATAAAATACATCTATGATGGTCTTGATCCAAGGCTAGCATATGATACAGTATTATGATCAACTTTTTTTTTTACAACACAATCCATATATTGATAGTAGCCTATTGCCCCCATCTGTTAATCTCTAACACATCATTCTAGGTTTGTCATAATAACCTACTTTACACATTCACTTAGAATACAGAAAAATGTGTAATCATGGTTTATCATTATTTGAACCATAGAGAACCATAGGCGTTCCGATAAAAAGCATGCTTCACAAACTCATAATTATGGTGGCATATTTAATGGTCTACAGAAAGACGTCCACGGATGTTAGACAGGACCTGGCTATTAGTCGGCTATCGCATCTTTTTTGCTTTTAGCTTTAGGAATAATACATTTTTAAAAACGGTTTAGCTAATCACGTTCTCGTTTTAAAATGCACTGTAGCTACCGTGAGACACGCAGCTTCAGGTGGGAATCGAATCGGTCGTTTTTTTGTCATGCATCAGTCGTATCCATAAAATAGGCTTCTATATCAATAACATGTGCGATGTCAAATATATGTATTACCTCTTATCTAGACAAATAATCCACTCTGCAGACGCAGACGAATGTGAAGAGGTGTGTGCTGCTACCATTTTCAGCGAGATATCCACAGACCCGATGCTGAGGGAGGGGGATGCTCTGCTTGCCTTGCTCCAGCACTTGTTCAGTGGTGGCAAAGGTAGCCTACTCACATTTTTTTTTACTTAAGTAAAAGTATCAATACTGCAATGAAGAAATACAAATACTAGCCCGGTGATCAAAATGTACTTGAGTAAAAGTACAAAAGTATTATGTATCAACATGTAGCCTACTTAAATCCAAGAAGTAAAAGTATTGAAAATTGGAAATACTCCAGTAAAGTAAAAACACCTCAAAATTGTACTTGAGTACAAAAAGTACAGTACTTGAGTAAATAAATGTACTTAGTTACTTTACATGGTCCTGATAGGTTGCCCTGGCTTACAACCCCACATTCTTCTGCTTTGACTCTTCCAGGTAAAGTAGCCTAAAATATTTAAATGTCAACTTCTTCGATCCATATGGACCATAGAAGTGGAACGAGGCAGGATTTCCCGTGCAAACACGATTATCGAATAGCCAACTACAGGTGTGACAACGTGACTAATCATCAAAGCAGCGCTGATAGTGACAAAAAAGACTGTTATTCAGTAGGCCTACATACTAGGCTACATAATGTAGCCTATGTTTTAATTTGTTTATTTATTCGCGCCACAATCGAAACAGAAATAAGTCTAGGTGAGAGGAAAAAATATAGGCTTAATACGAAGTTCTCACCTAAAATAAAAAAAAACAACTAGGCTAAAGTTGAACATAATTACCAAACAGACATGTACTGCGCGTGAGTGTGTGTGTGTGTGTGTAGCCTACATACAGAAGTAAATATAGGGCTACAAACATGAAGCAAGTGGAGAGGCTTGATTCATTAGGCTGGCCATGGTCAGCCCCAATCTGTGTTTAAAATGTTGTATAGCACTTTGCCAGTGGGTAATATTATATGGTCAACACATTTAGCTGCCCCAGGTTCAACAAATGTCCACGCCTCATACAGATGTCTTTTCTGGTATTTTATTTCCACAACTCTCAAAACTCCTCCAATAGTAAACACCATAAGACACCGTGAAAACTATGAAAAGAATAAACATAGATTTGTTTAAGGTTATTGAGTCCAGTCATTGTAAAGTCCTCTTGATTATCAAGTCCACACAGGTGCATCCAATTATTGGCATGTTACGCTGAAATCTCTTCAAACAAAGTTTACATTTGCACATTTTGATAACACACATACACAGATACATCACAAATCAATGAAAGGCACAACTACAATAAGCATTTACCGTGTGCGCCTCTTGAACCATGTGCAGAACTTTAGCAATATTATTCTCTCTCTCTCTCTCTCTGGAGTTTCTCATAGACGTGACCTCTCTGTGTCAGCTCTGCTTGCATCTGACTTGATTGACAAGCTTCACTCCGACCATGTGACTCTGCCCAATTTACCGTAACCCTCTAAACAATGGGCACAGCATTTTTTACCTTAAATCTTGTACTATATAAACCCTTTTAATATATTTATTGTAACTTTTAGTACTATTTATTCACAATTAAATGAATCTTTTTAACCCAGTGTGTACATGAATTTTACATAAACAAACATATTTGTAATTATAACTGAAACCACTGTCTCTCCTTCTGGGACAGTTACAACATTCAACTACAAAATATGGCTAACAATGATGAACCACGCACATGTGCGCACGCCCCTCACATAGTCTACACACAGTCCACCTTGGAAGAAAAGGTTTCCATATGTTAGTTACTTCACATGATGCTTGTATGAGGACCAGAGATGCAAGTCGATGGAAACATTATTGCATTGCATCACTGCACAAAAGATTATATTAGTAGTCTATAAAGCAAAACAAAAACTAAAAACTGAAATAAACAAGGTAGGCTACTCCTATAAATCTTGTGTCAATATGCACAAATGAATAGCTAAGGAAACGGCAAAATAAATCCAGGAATCCAGAACTTGTTCAAATAATCAACCAGGTACAGTCAACTAAAGGAGAAAGTGAGAAACTATACCTACTTCCAACAAACCAGCATGCTTCCACAAGGAAAGACTATAGCCAGGCCTTTTAGGGCAGATTCACACCAGGGACTCAAAAATCAAGAATCAACTTTGTTGTCACATCACTGCTTGTAAAGAAGTTGTTTTTGCGTAAGCTCCATCATTTAGTTTTTCACTAAAAGGAGAACAAGAAAAAGTAGGGGGATAGGGAGAGGAAGGAGAAAAAATACATAACATTAACAAATTAACACTAACATTAAAGAAGCATGTCAAAGAACAAAAACAAATCTAGATATCTACATAATACACATAGCACAAGACCAGCAGATACAGTAGTGATATGATAATTAAATAAACTTGGATCCAGATCCGGGTCCAATTGCCAGATGTTTTGATAATGTGAACACTAGTGTACTGTTTCCGGGGAGGATCCATTCGATCAAACCAATGGTTCCCGCAAACCGAAAAAACACGATTATCTGTATCCATCTGTAGGTCTGCGGGGGAAGCACCACTTGGTGTGGAGGAGGTGCTGGAGGAGTCATTGGAACCACCACTTTGAGCTGGAGGAGGAGGAGGAGGATAACCACCTGAGTTAAAGAGGCGCTGATGCCACCTTCTACAAAATACTCCTGACGATACACTGGAGGCAGCATTTGGAGTGGATAAGTTGTAGAGCCAGGTAGAGCACATGTTGACGATGGTGAACAAGGTCTAAGTGGAGCAGATGAAGATGCCACCTTCACTACGAAATACTCCCGAGGAGACACTGGAGGTACGCTTGGAGTGGAGGAGGTGCTGGGGAAGTCACTGGAAGCACCACCTGGAGTGGATGAGGTGTTGAGGAGGCGCTGGAGGCACCACTGGGAGTGGAGGAGTTGCTGTAGGAGACACTGGAGGCGCGGCACCACTTGAGTAGAGGAGGTGCTGGAGGAGTCACTGGAGCCACCTGGAGTGGAGACTCAGAACATGCCTTAGCAGAGAATCATCATGCTGGTGTGTTGGTAATTGACAGCTCATGCACATGTTTGAGTCCGTTTACACTGAGGCTGAACGTCTTACTCACAGCTACAATAAATTCATGGTTAAGATCTGCATGAGTGTTCCTCGCCAGAGCTGGCGAAAACTTCTGGGAACTCAGATTAGCATGAGTCTGCCTCTCCAATGCATCCTACTGACTGATCATCTACAGAACATACTATCCAAGTTCTGTCCATATACTGGCCATCTGCTGGCTTTCTGATCACTCCCTCCAGTAGTAAGGTCCTGTAGCCAAAATAAGCAATACATTCATCAAAGGTTATATTGTTCAGAGTAAAGACTGCACATTTGAAAGTGTGGTGATGCTTCTGCTCTTCTGTAGCATGTCTGAAGAAAGGCAGATGCAGATGGTGCATGACACCACCGCATGGCACAAAGAGGCAGGTGCACAAGAACTATGTGCCACACACAGCACGATTAAAGTGACCAGTCAGCACACTGGGGAATTATCTGCTGTGGGATATTGGCATGTAGGAGACAGGAGATAGATAGATATGACTGACTGGGTCTAGATTCCTCCTCAGTTGACTGGAGCTCATTTAAAAGTCTTGATGTTTTTTTATATTAGACTGCTTGCGGACAAAGAATGTATAGTAGGATGTAGAAGTGACATCACAATTTTAAGCATTTGCCAATCCAGATTTATTTTTCATTTGCTTCAGCTGTGTCTTGAATGTCTCCAGCCCTTGAATTGCTAGTCAACCCAAACTAACTGAGATAAAATAAATGAGTCTATCTTGCCTCAACATTTTTGAGGAATATAAAAAAAATCTATATATTTGTCAGGAGATGGCAGCATTTCCTATGCCATGTGCAAGTAGTTTATTATACTCTGGTTCAAAACAAATCCAATCCAAACTGCAACAGTGCAAGAAGGAAACATGGAAAAGCATCTTACACAAACTCACTGTCGACAAGAATGTTTTGCTGCCACTCTGATATTGTTTTGTCTTTGTATGTTAGGAGTTTTTTAGTTTTGCGTAGTGTTGTTGCTGTAGTTTTGAAATGTTTATGGGATACACTGACTTGCAAATACCTTTGGTCAAGGAGTTCTATAATAAGGATAGGCTACTAATTCTACTTTGCTGCAGGTCAGTGTTATTCACAAAATGCTTGAAAATCTGTAATTTACGGCAAGCAATCCTGTCCTATGATGAAATATAAATTAGGCTTTTGGACGTCAGGTTGGGGCATGCTATGAATGAGCACAACACACATTCCACCAATACTGCATTCCACCAACTCACTCACAGCTGCAACACAAGCCCATAGCACAACACAAATATGTTTTTGGTTTGTGTTGGAAAATGACAACAGTTTTATCTCACCTCAAATCAAATCCCAGTTTAATCTGTTGAAATCACATTCACACTCCAGTTTCAGAACATAGTCATTTCAGCTCCCCATAGCAAAAACCTAAGTTTGGAAATATTTACATGAAACTTTGACAAAATGATTAGATGACAATGTAGTTGATAGACCTGTGAGTCATTCTTATCTGCTGAATTCCTTTAAATATTTGTACAATCCTCAACCTTGAAGAAGCTGGGATTCATATCTGACTGAAGAATGTGGTGCACAATATAAATCTCAGTTTCTAACATTTGAGCAGCAAGATAAAAAACACAGATATTTGTAATATTTTGTTCTGTTGGTTCTGCTTGGTTGTATCACATCTTAAACATCCATTAGACCAATCCCTGTTCCTGTATCCATTTGATTTACACACCCTTGTCTTATTCATTAGAATGTTTGAGGTGTTGCCATGGGGACCATTGGTTTGACTATGGCTCGCCATGTTACCCCTGGGAGTTAGACCACTGACAGTGTGTATATGACTTTCAGGACCCTCAGTTGCTAGGAGATAATCCAGCTATCTCGTCAAGGTAAACACACATATGCAGCCCTCGTGTGCTCACACAGCATCCTTTCAGATGTTAAGCATAAAGATGTTTGTTGCATGCTGGTATGTGGAATCCTTCCAAACTTAACGTTCTATGAAAAAGTCCACAGTGAAAACCCTATTCTCTTGAATCCATTTCCCCCTTGCTGTCAAATGAAAATGCTGAAAAAGTGAAATATTCATTCCAAAACATCAAGACAAAACATTTTAATGTGCTTCATAATATGATATCATGCAGATAATGAATTCCTATGGGCCCACATCCTATTAGTGGTCCAGTGTCAATGTACTGTGTAAGAAATTAACGCAACTGAACATGTGACATGTAGGAGAGGCTTTCAGAGGTTATAGAAAACCCAACACATCAGATACTATAGCCATGTATCAAAAGGAATGTAAGTGCAGATAACTTCCAAGGAAATGCCGGAGGATCTGAACTTTTCCAGAAAAAGTCAGATTGCCTCCCTGAAAGTTGTACTCCCAAACATGTTGTAAACAAGATTTTATAACTTTGATGAGCTCCACCTGGTTTAGAATTAAACACAACTGTTTCATATTGTGTGTTGTTATATAAGGGTGTTAAGAGACCACTTTTAGGTGATTCATTTTCATGTTTAGAACATTAAAATTGGGATGTTGTTAAGGGGTTAATAGTCTGTGTTTTGTATTAATGAAAAATGTAGATGGGATTACGCTTGAGGCAACTGAAGAAA